>NW_010160894.1:5341-11070 GCF_000695765.1 Mesitornis unicolor | reverse complement strand
GGGTTTGGGGGGATGTTTCTGTGCTGCTGATGCAACGTGGAGAAACGCGCAGCGGTCGCGCAGGATTGGGCGCGCTCCCCTCCGCGCCCAGCGGGAATTGCTCCGCGGACACTTGTCCCCTTGTCCCCTTGTCCCCTGCGCCCCTGCCCTTCCCCGGCGGAAGAAAAAAATCCCCTTGCGAAAGCTCCGTCAGTTTTCAAATTCCAGTGAAATCCTGAGCATCCACTGCGAACGAGACCAGGCAGAAAGCAGGGATTTGTCTTTTTAATTGTTATTATGTATTTTTTAATTCTGTTCCCGACAGCTGCCTGGTATGGAGAGTGTTAATGAGGGTGAGGGGGACTGTTTTACATGCAGTTGAACTGGGGATAAGGTTTATCTGGAGGCACTGGATGCTGGAATTTCAGCAGGAGAAGTATTCCCCTAGCCCGTCTCTGCTCCATTTATCTCGATGTGAAAGTTTCTATTATCATCCTCTTGGGCATTGCCAATTGACAGGGATTTTCAGGTAACCTAAGCCTTATATGCAAAACCAAAAGCTAGAAATGAAGAAATAGTCACTTGCTGAAAGATATGAAGGCTGAGGAGTGTGGTGGGTTTTTAGAGTATCCAAAATGTCTTTTAGTTTGTTGCTTTTCCTCCTTTCATCAGGATGACAAATGCGGTTTGAGTTACATTAGAATGAAGCGAGAGGCTTTGGCATTGACTCGGTACTGGAGCTATTCCGGTTGAGGCAGCGCTTAAGTTACAAGTGTAAATAAACCCGTGTGCGCGGCAGAGAGTGTCACCTGCGATTTGCACAAATCAGGTTGCGTACCGTGCCCCCATCCCCGGCTGTTCAGACTTTCATTACCTGCTTTACTGGCAACCAAACTTTCTCTGAAGGTGGAGCGCTTTCCCTGGCACCGGCGATGTTCTGCGTGGAGATACGCGGTGGTGGGCAGTTGCTCAGGCAGCTGAGATTTCATAAGCGTGTGGGAGAGGGGAAGGAGGCAGGGGGAGAAGCTGCTCGGTGCAGATGACTTATGCTGTTTTTACAGTCCTTCAAGGACTGCAAAGTGTTTGCGTAGATGCCTGTCGTCTCTGTTTCATGATCTTAAATTCAAACGAGTTCTGTGCTGTGGTTTGTTTTTCCCCTTGTAAGATCCCTGGTTTTACTAGCACCAGTCAGATTTGGAAAAGGGGCTGTATTTCTCACCTTCTGCATGAAAATTGCATAGGTTTGGCTGTTGAGGTACAAAGTTGCAGCTGGACATCGGGTACCGCTTGCTTTGCAGCCCTCGGTAGAGACTTCCCACAGCCGAGCTTTCCCTTGTTTACATGGTCTCAGCTTTGATTAGACTTTGTACCTGCTGTCCTTCCAGGCAGTCAGAAAAGATACTGCTAACAAACATCTCCGAGCTCAGAGGCACGATTAACTGTGGCTGATGATGCCCTCTTGTCACTTAGGCTTTTATAACTTTATCTCCAACTTGGCCCTGGAGGGGAGAGCACCATGTCAAACTCTGCCTTCCACACTGCTATCTTTCTACTCCTCTTCTCAGGGAAGCATCCATAATATATTTTAACACAGCTTGAAACACAGTCGGTGTTTGTCAGATGCAGATCTTAAATTACTCTAGAGATGTGTCAGCTTCTAAACAGATCTCTGCATACAGAAGTTTCATAACGAAATTGTTAAACACACATCCTGGTAGGATCTGGCACTGGTTCCTCATCTATTCTGGGGGGGGGGGGGGCGGACTTTGTAATTTCTTGAAGGAAAAAAGTTCACCTCCTGCATGGTTGTGTTGTGTTGTGCTTCCTTGCGTTAACCAAGCTTTGCTTTGCTGCCGATCTAAGTAATTGTGAAGATGTACGATTTCAAGGGATCATGTGTCATGCATGCCAATTAATATCGAGGCTAAACTGCTATTAACTAAGGGAGCTTCTAGTCCTAAAAAAAATAGTCTTGAAACTAAATGCTGTCTGTGAAAGCTTTGCTACGTTGCCTTTCTAAAACCTCTCTCATTCACTATTTAAAGCATCTTTATTTTGTCCTTCTGGCCAAGTGGTGACACACGTTTATTTGCAAGTCCCCAGCTCTCAGGACTAATCAGTGCTGACGAGGATGCGGTTTGATTACGCGTGAGGGGTCAGGGGCACGGGTGCCCTTTCCCCTTTGGCTGGCCCGGCCCAGCAGTGTTCAGCGGGGTGGCACGGAGCAGCGCAGAGCGCGCTCCAAGTTACGGCGCTGCGCAAAACTTTTAACCTCGCCATCTGGTCCAGCCACTGAGTACGGCTTGGTTCAGTATTTAGCAGAAAGGAATTTCCTATTTTAGAGTGAGGCAATTAGCAAGATAGATGTAAAACTCTTTCACAGTGAACATTTGCACAACTAGATTTATTCCATTTCTTTTTTTTTAATGCCAGTGGTGTATCAGATGTTTTAGGAGTTCGACACCATAGAGCATCACTTACACTTTCTGTTGTTCACACATTTAAAAGTTCTTTGTAAAGGGAATTATTTTCGCTATCGTCCATTCCTTCAACGAGCAACCAAGGAGACTTTTCAAGGAATGGCTTTTGGTGCAAACCTGTTGTGAAGGTTAACTGCCAGCTTGGTAACTGCCAAAGTTTAAAAGCTCTTACCTCTGTGAAGCCGTTAATTGATCTTAAACGTTATTTCCTTCCAAATTTTGCTGCTGCTGTTATCTAGCTAAATATAAGTGAAATAGAACATCAGATAGTTGGAGCATGGCTCTTTAATGTAATTAACGTGCGTGCATGGCGTCGGTGTACCTGGTTAGTAACCGAATGGCAGTTTTACTAATAAAAATTCATTAACGAAATGGCATTGGAAAATAGACCTTCTGGAATATGAAGCATGAAGATGCATGAACTTGTATTCTTGAGGGCAGGTTGGATGCTGTGGCCATTGTAAAGAGACAGCTTGCTTAGTGCTCCAGGTAAAGGATCAGAAATTGGTTTTCTGAGGTTATTCAGAGCCTGTGTGTGTTAACTCTCTGGAAGAAGCAGTACTGGATAAAAGATACAGGTGGAAATGTGTGTGTGTATTTTTGGGCAGGGTAGGAGAGGGTTAATGGTTCCTAAGTGCGGTTATAAAATGTGAGTTCGGTGTAATTTGCTCTGTAATTTCACTGACTTGCATGTCCATGCCAACTGGATGGTTGTAAAGGGTTGCTCTGAGGATTAACTACTCGTTGTAGGAACCCCCCACGTTGATTTCTGCAGTACCACCAAAGGTTTTCTGTTGCATGGTACACATGCCACTGCCTTCAGTGTAAACAAGTGGCAGTGTTTGTTGTTACCGAGACGAACTCAAGTTTTACTTTAATTTTTGATAGCTGGGTGTAATGCCAACAGAATGCACGATGCTTAAAGCAGTGCACGTGCAACTGCATGGGTTCCATGGCAATCATGTGTAAAAGTATTTAGCCTTTGAATTCCTGGCTGTTTTAATCCAAGATGAGTCAGAATCAGATACATGTGCAGTACGCTGATTAAAAACGCAATGACAATAATTTTTCGATACTTTGTGTGTATTTATCGTTTAATAAATAAGGGATGTCATCATGAGGGTTGTCATCATTCTTGCGCTTTAAAGAACCCAAATGGTCCAAATTCTGCACCAAACCTACAAAATAGGACTTCTTCCAGCATCAACTGCAGATAATAAAATTGACTTTCTTTTTTTTAAAAAAAGCAACTTCACTGCAGGGAAAACTCAACGTCCTGTCAAAAATAATCTTTCAGCTATCTGGGTTTTTATACGTAGAATATCGACTTGCTGACGGAAAATGGGTAGCTGGGTATCAGCTGTTTAAGTCCGTAGCCTCGTCCTTATAGTGGCATTTTATTTAACTTTGATTTAGTACTGGGTTTATTTTAAGTATTATGGTTTGTTACTGAATTACTTGCTCTACAGATTCCTTGGGCCACTCCTGAGGGAAAGCAAAGCAAAAGAAGAAGAAAATTTGTGACTGTTGACAAAGCTCCAGGAAGCAGCTTTGGATGTTGATCAAGTAATCGCGATGTCATGGTGTCCATCTCCTCACCATCTTTTCTAGTCGCTGCCTAGAACCCATTCAGGATTTAACCTACGATAACTCTCACCACATGAATATTTAAATCTGTCTTCCACTTCCTATGATATGATCTCGCAAGTTTTGAAGCCTCCCCCACATGCATTCATCATCCAAATTAATCATCAGTTATGATTGCTTTAAAAACTTTGATAACTCTAAATATTTCATTGGCATTTTAGGATGCTCGCTGTCTTCTGAGCATTTGGACTGTTCCAATTTCATAATTAATTCATAGATTATTATGAAAATCTTTGACCCTATCAATATATAGGAGGAAGGTGTACAAAATCCTTTCGTTTGTAAAGGCTCCTGTAATGCAAGGAATACACTTTGGCAAGACAGCCCTTTGGAGAAAAATCATTGTTTTATAGTTTAAGCATATAAAAAAACCTCTTCTAAAGTGGAGAGGTGATTTTTTTTCCCCTCTTTCATTTCTATAAACTGTGTTTTTCCTATAGCGGATTACTTCTTGTGTGTTCGTGTAATTGCAGAGTACATTGCATCTCCTGACGTGATTTCCTTCGATTGAAACAAACTGGTGGCGGGGCAAGGTTCACCAGAGGCTGAAGTCACAAACCAGGGAACAGGCGTAGAGAGCGAGGCTGAGCTTTCCTTAGCAAAGAGGTGGGAAAACAGGAAAAAAAACCTGCATAGGTGGAAGAAAAATGCGGGAACGAGAACGCCTATTTGGAAAATAAAAACTAATTAGAGCAATAAATGTAATGGTCTCCAGTAATTGTGAAATAATTATTCCCCTTTAGAATCATCACAGTTTAATTGCTTTTCCCCGCATTCCCTCGCTCTGGGTGCCTATGGAAAGGAAGGGAAGCGCTCGTGTTCCCTCCAGGATTTCATTTTTCATTTGCAGCGAGCTGCTGGCTTTCTCGTAAAGGTTTGCAGAAATATGTTGTCTTAAACGCTGTTGTGTTCTTCCATATGGTATTAAATAGAGGAGGTGAATGGCAGATGCTGAAGCTATAAATTCTCTCCCATCGTCCAGAGAAAGCACCTTGAGATTTAGTTGTGCAGTTTATCCGTCCCCTGAATCTCAGATTTATAATCAATCCCTCACTTTCATTGAGGCCGCCTTACGTAAATAGGACACACTTCAGCAGCGTATTCTCTTTGCTCACAGCTTGATCCTTGAGAAATCAGCTGACAATAGTTTAAAATTATAATATTAATAAAGAGGAGATCATCTGGCCTTCAAAATGACGTCTGAAAGCAGCTTCTGTTTTGTGTTAAATCTTAATTACTCTATTTAAATGAATGCCTAAATGAGGCAATTCACAAAGGAGTTGCCTACTGTACCAATAGTGCCTGTTTGGTGATTTTTATTTTTTTTCCTGTGGGTTTACACAAATACAAAAAAGGTTTATGTGGAAGTGAACAGCTTTGTTCTCCTGCCTCTTACACCTCAGCTGGAGCAAACTGAGTATCTTGAGTCTGGGCGCTGCCCTGGGACAGTTTCTCCCTTGCCCATCAAATGGTGGCAATACTTGAAGGGAAGTTCAAAAGCAAAGCTCCAAAAGGACCTGGGTGGAAAAGCAGCGGGAAAGACTCCGTATGGGCCTCCTGAGTGTTATTTTGTGACCTTATCCATCGCTTACTATCAGAGGCAGTGTATTGCCACACCTGAGG
>NW_010160894.1:0-5310 GCF_000695765.1 Mesitornis unicolor | reverse complement strand
GTTTAGGACCAAGGAGGGACTTACACCATGGAAATGCACTGGCCCTGCTGCCCTCAGTGAGGCTGGAAGAGACGCGGTCGTGTCCAGCTGTGCCCAGGTTAGTCTGAAAGGAGAGAAATGTGTCCAGCTGTGTCCAGGTTACTCTGGAAGGAGGCAGTCACATCCAGCTGTGCCCAGGTTACTCTGGAAGGAGGCAGTCACATCCAGCTGTGCCCAGGTTACTCTGGAAGGAGGCAGTCACATCCAGCTGTGCCCAGGTTAGTCTGGAAGAAGGCAGTCACATCCAGCTGTGCCCAGGTTAGTCTGGAAGAAGGCAGGCACATCCAGCTGTGCCCAGGTTAGTCTGGAAGAAGGCAGTCACATCCAGCTGTGCCCGGGTCATCTCACTCCCTGCTGCCACCAGAGATGCACTCATCCCTTGTGGAGGAATACGCAGGGAATTCGTGTCCGTCCTTTCCCCGTCAGCCTCTGCAAGCTGAGCCACTTCAGGTTTGACAGAAAAAAGCAGCAACCTGAGTATTTTGGTTTATGATTCTTCACATCTCCGTGAATTTCATAAATTCTTCTGTGGATCTTACTCTGCGGGTTTAAAGTTTACAGCTGTGGTTATTTCAGAGGTGCAGCCATTGATCTTCCATGAAAATGGCTTCAGTGATCTACTGATTTTTAATTTTTTGTTTCCTTTTTCCATGCAGGTTAGTGTCATAAAGCAAATGTAGTCCTGACAGAAAGGCCTAGCACTGCCTCTTTGCCAGCAGTGGTGGTAATTCATTGCAGTGCCAGTTTACAACTTTCTCAGTTTTCTTGCCATTCAAATGTACTGCCCCCTGGACAACAGTGGAGTTGATGTATGGGTAAAGACAGGAGATTCCCAGCTCCACACCCCCGTTTAGCTGGGTATCTCCTGGATGGGAGCACAGGTAGTTCCTTTTGAACCAAATCTAACCCCTTCTGTCCCAGACTACGCTGTGCTTGTTCCTACATAGCCTGTCCTTTGGAGCACTTCCAGTCTGACTGCAAGTCACAGCTGACAAAAGCTCTCTTTTCTTTCATAACCCTGAAAAATAATGACGATCCAAAGGCACAGCACTGTCTTCTTGTTTGATATACACACACTTTCCCCATTTTTTGCTTCTCGACGGCTGCGCGTCACCAACTTGCTCAGAGAGACGAAAAAACCCCAAATAAATCCCCAGCTTGCTTGTCCCTCTTGTGGTGTCCTTGACTCCAGACCTCAGTGGCTCTTGGTCTGCTGGCCCTGGCGGTGCTGGCCTGGTGTGAGATAAGTGCACTTCATTTGCCTGGAACAGACCCAGGTAATTGAACGTTATTAACTTCTGCCAGAGGATAACTGTATTTGAAAATCTACAAAATCAAGTGATCTGTTCCCTTCTTTTTATTTTTATTTTTTTTTTCCTGGCTGATTCAATTGCTTAAATCTGTCAGCCTTTGCCTGCAGTTCATTGCTAGTGAGAGAGACAGCTGGCTATGCTCTTTAACAATAAGCGCTTTTATTTTTTAATATTTTACCACAGATGGATCCTAGAACAAGCATTAGGAGCTTGAAACACTGTCAAACACACTCCATGCCCAGTGGCTATCGAAGAAGTCCTATTCTGTACCTGGTTTTCATACAAAATGTTGCAGAAATTGGAAGTTAGTTCAGTTTTCCTTGATTTCACTGTGCCATCTGGTGAACTTGATCACCTTGTCATGCCTTTGAAGGGAAAAAAATAATCCATCCTGTTATCTGCAATGTTTCTGTATAAACATTTAGGCAAGTTTATAATTTCGTTAGTCAGTAAGAGAACTTTTAAATTTTTTAAATTCCATTTCGATTTCTTATTGCGAGATCTTATTGCTTAGAAACCTTTTTTCCTACTTTAACTCTGTTTTCTGAACTACTTTTCTGTACTGGCAAAAAAAAAAAAAAGAAAAAAGTTCAGGAAATTAAAACGACTGTCACACTAAATATTAATTTTATGGTGAAAATTCCTACTTCTTTTGGATTGCTTAGTCTTTAATTCTTGAAAATATCCTGTTTGGAGGCTGCTTCAGAGATTTTACTGCAAAACCATGCAGGGATAGCGACAGGTTGAGATGATCTCTCCATGGAAAAAATTGCAGAAGTCCTTGCCCTTGTCCTGCTCTGACCCATGTCCTGCAGCTCCTTCCTTGAAGCACGGAAATTTTAGGACTGCAAGGTGAGCACCAGCTTTTTCCAGCAGCTTCAGAGCTGCCAGCTCCTTCTGGAGATCAGTATGGAGTGGGACGAGACCAGGGCGAGGAGGAAGAAATAAAATTAGCACGTAACTTTGCAGGACGTGGAAAAATAGATGACAAATGAAGCAATCCTTAAAAAAGGAGAACGTCTCTGGACATGTAAAGCACGATTACCTGATATTGAATTATGGACAGTCCGTGTTCAAGCCAAACTTCCAGTGGGTCTGCAGGAGCTTGGCTTGGACGAGACGTGCGTAATGCTGGCCTTTGCATCCCATGCCAGCCTGTCCAGCTCCCAGCCATCAACTGCAAGCCTATAAATGTTTTTTTTTGCAATCTTTTCCCCATCACTCACTTCAGAGTGAACTTCAACATGAAAACATGAGGCAACCAACTTGTCCGATACTATTCTAGCCCTGCTGGCCAAGTGAGTTGCTGTCTCAATGGTGGAGTGGAAGAGAAGTCGATGTTTAATTTGGCGTATGTTCTTTTGAGGGATGCTCACACATCTGAGGTTGGGGCTTTGTTCTTGACAAACCTTTTCCCCTTTGCCAGGGAAGAGGATGCATCTCGATGCCTGAGGGCTCTCAGCTTCCACCGACGGACATCTCCATCGGTTGACTGCAGAAGGCAGGACTGCTTTTCCTTTTAAGTTGCTTTGCTCTCTGTGCAGAAGAGCGGGAATGCAGCAGCTTCCTAGCGGTGTTCAGATACAGTAAAAAAAAAAGTCCAATGCTATATTACAGATTTTAAAAACAATTGTGTTTGCTTGATTTTTGTTATTAAGTGTAGCTTTGTATTGCTCGTGCTAGACCACATTGCTTTAACTTCAAGCCAAGGCTGTGTAGAATAGGAAAACCTCAGAGTTTTAATATCTGTTTCTTACCATGCTCATGTTCGTGCTGCTCCTGGGGTATTTCACAAGAATGGAATGAAACTTTGTGGGTTTTGTTATGCATTGTGGAGTATAATGGCTTAGGGGCAGACTCTGTCTATTTTTGAGCTTTTTTCTGCAGTGGCCGTTGATGTTGACGTAGGGCTCCCATCTGTCACTGAAGAGTTGCTTCTGCCTTACTTTACAATGTCCTATGCAAACCCTTCCTCTGGAATGAACATGCAGCAAATCACAGAGGGGTGGGGTCAGTTTTCCAGCCAGAAATATTGCTTGCAAGGCTTAGCTTGGCCCAAGCAGTTTTCAGCAGCACTGGCTGATCTCTGTGTTTTCAAAGTATTATTCCAAGCTCCTTTAGATCATTTCTTCCCCCTCTGCCCCGTGTGTACAGTTTATGGGATTTGGGCAAAGGTCCTGCAGCAGCATTGTTGTTGTCCATGTGTCTGTGTTGAGGAGCAGCAGGATGCTCATAGCAAGAGATACACACCAGGATTCAGAAATGAGCCATTTTCAGCTTGCTGAGATGCCCATTTTGCTACCTGGAGGCTCTGCAGCTGGAGGCCTTTGGGCTGTCCCCGTGCCTCTTTGCTCCCTCTGTCCTCACCTGCACATCAGGGGACGCTTGGGCTTTTGCACTTCACTGGCCTCAGAGGATTTGGAGGTCTCTGAGCTTTCTTAGGCTTTTGGTTTCTACTCAGGTGGGAAAGGATATGGAGAGGAGTGCTGCTGACTATGGCAAGTGTGGCTTCAAGCCACAAATACAGAGTGAATTTGGAGCTGAGAGATGCCAGGCCCCTGGGTAAGATGAATATTGTGGAAAGGAGAGGTGCAGAAGAAAATGAGGGGGTGGGAAGGTTTGGACGTAGGCAGGCTTTTATCAAAGATGCAAATTCAGGATTACTTAGCAGAGGAAATAATAATTTAAATTTAGTGTTGTACTTAAAAAGTGGAGCATCATTTGGGTTAACAGTAATGAAGATTTTCTTTTTAAGCCCAGCAAAGCCTCAAATCCCAGAAAATGCAAAATTGCAGCTGATGATTTCTGAATGCGAACCTGGGAGGCTTCATGGAAACTTAGAAGGAAATAAATCAACTTCCCTCTCCTTCCCCAAAACTCTTTGGGCAAAAAAAATTCTGTAAATATTTAGCAGCAAATAATCACGTTGCCAAGAACCAGCAAACAAAGCCCTTTGATGCAATCCTATAATGTGCTGTAAATAATGAAAACCCTCACAGATCTAGCTGAAAACCTCTTGGTTTTAATCACAGAAGAAACTTAGCATCTAGCACTTTAAAAGTCCATTACCGTAGCTAAAACTCTTTTTCCAGTCTATAACCACTTCATGTCATGTTTTTCTTTGTCCTTGTCATATGTAATTTGCCCTGCTGATGTCTGTTTAAGATGCTGGGAGCCTTCAGCACTTGGAGAACCACCTCTAATGATTTCGTGTGCTTTACTATCCAGGTAGGGGCTCGTGTCTTGACACTTCCTGCAAGTACAACCATCCTTTCTGGTCTGTGCTCCAATATATTGGATTTATCAGCCCTGCCTATGATTTTCTAGGTCTTCTGAGGATCTGTTGCCTGATATAAATGTTGCTTGACAGAGTATAGTAGGTTTTCTTGCATTTTTCTAGTGGGTGTTGTATTAGGCTCTCTCAGCTCTGTTGTTTTTAATCAGGCTCGTACAACAGTTGTGAACCAAACACGATACTATCATGTGGTTTCGGGTTGGTTTTTTTCCCACAACCACAAGCTGCCCTACTTACCCAATGCAAATCACTGTGGATCTACGTAATACGCCTTTCTCAAGGGCATCTGCTAATTCCACGTGATAAGCTGGGAGTTCCAGCCAGGAATATTGAGCATTGAAAGAAGACATGGTTAAACTGAGTATGACTTTAGGGAATTCTCCCAGATTATAGCCTTGACAGACTGTATTGAGTTTTCTGTGAGGGGGTTTTTGGTTGTGTCTTTGGTAACGGGGGAAGGGCTATGGAGATGGCCCTTTAAGAAGCTACCTGAAAAGCTCCCCCTTTGCCTTTGTCAGCCCCACCTCTGACCAGGGCCAAGCCAACCAGCACCCCTGCGAATTCATGGATTTAAGAGGGGTGCGGGGCCTGCCTCGCTTTCTCTCTGGCACCAGCCCTGACCACCGTGGCCGCAGGTGTGGGTGGCCGGCCCCGGCCTTGCCC
>NW_010160893.1:0-6310 GCF_000695765.1 Mesitornis unicolor | reverse complement strand
CCTTCCAATCCCTAACGTTCTGTGATTCTTGAGTCTGTGATATTCCTCTCACTTTTTATCTGAATCCCTGCTGTTTCCCTAGAAGCAGAGGCTTGTACCTCTTTTGACCAATGAAGTGGAAAATATCAATTGAATGTAACCTTTACTGTTAGACTACAGTTGTTGTTTTTTTCTTTTCTTCTACCACCATAGAGCTTTGTCTGACTTAGTGTGTCAGTTTTTCTTGGAAGCTCTTTCCAGACCCAAACTTGGGGAGCTGGGGTCATAACTAACGATGTCGTAAAGTGGCATTGCTATACCTAAATTTTAGGAGCATGGTCACATAGAGCAACCCAGAACTGCTGACTGGAAAGATTATATCTTTCAGTTTTTTGGGTACCTCAGAGGCCAGGTAACACTAAATAGAAAGTTATTTGAAGCTGCAGTATTAAGAAAGAATGAACACAGAAACTTACCTAAAATTTCACTGCCTTTTATTTGATTTGTATGTTTTAGTTACATCACATTCATCAATCAGAGTGACAGCAGCTGGCGTGTTTTGTGTTGAATTTGGTGGCACTGACACATGATGGGGAATTTTCAGTGTAAAAGAGGTGCTTTACTTGGAGTGATGCTTTCAGGAGCTGCTAACCAATGTACTTACTTGATCCAAATCTTGGGTTGAAGTATCTGTTTTTTTGCCTGTAAATCCTTGAGGTGATGATTGTGTCTGTCACTGAAAGAAATTATAATACCCACAGATTTTGCTTTTGTTATTAATTCATCTCCTTTGTTTCTCTTTGGTAGTTTGGGGAAGAATCAGTTCTTTATTTTTCCTAGGTGTAGTTCAAAATTTTGATATAAATGGAACTTGTTTTCTCTACCATGCTGCATACTTGTCAGATAATTAAAGGAGGATGATTAAGAAAACATTCTGATCAAATGTTATTACTAATAAAAAAGAAGAAAAAAAATATCTATTTTGTCCTTTAATCAATAAATATACAAGTACACCTTGAAACTAATAGACTGCAAACTGAAAGAACCTCATTTGTAGAGGTCTCCATTCCCCCTGTAATCCATATTTTCTTATGCACTGTGATTTATGACCAGTCAGGTTTTGCAAAGGTTTTGTAAAAGTGGCTAAAAAATACACTGGCTTTTTATCTGCACAAAATCTTTTTGTGGTCTTACATGAAAAAAATTGAGTTTGCCATCTGCCATGTGTCTGCACTTCTATGCATTTAACCATAACTGCACATACATGTACAAACATGCACACAGAAAAAGAACCCTTAAATTCATGTTTTTTCTTTATATTTCTTATACAGTCATAAATGAAAACGTTCCTGTAGACTAGAGAAATAGCATGTCTTACAAGAATTTATTTAAGAGAAAAGAAAGAAGATTAAACAAGTTTAAAATAATTTTTTTATCTAACTTATTTATAATGCAGTTGAACATTTTGAAAGTCAAGTACAGTGCTGGTGAATTTCTTCACATGCATGCCTGGGGTTTTTTTAATGAAAATTAAAAGGTCAACAGTGTAGTCTTTCTGGTAAAATAAAGTACAATTTTATTACTTTCTGCTAATGCATGACACCATTGAGTTTGATTTTACAAGGCAGAAGGTCTCTAATGGAAGGGAAGTGGACTGTATAAATTAGGTGCACCATCATATTTACGTCTGTTCATGCAATTGTAAATATAGGTCCTAATGCCAGATAAAGAAATAATCCTTGAATTATAACTCATTTTGAGAAATTTGCAGCCCCTAAACCTATTTGAAATTTACAGAATGCCTGAATCTCATTAAGATATCTAATTGCTGCTGTAGCATTAAAAAAAAAGGTAATTCTGAAAGCTGTGGGGACTAATGATACAACCAATCACAGAAGAACCCAGTTCCCCCGTTCATGGAGATTTAGTTAATTATATGGGTCATTTGGAAAGATTGTTTGTTTCAGATAACAGACAGAAACCTTGTAATATGTTTTTAGTGTAGGTGCACATAGCTGTTTCTTTAGATGACTGAAATTAGCTATCCACACATCTAAGCTCTGTTTCTTGTGTAAGATCATCATGATTCTCTAATCATCATAATTGCAATTGTATTGTCACTCATCTGATTACCAAACAATCCAATACTGGAGATTTTGAAGCATCTCACAAGTTGTAGATAAAAAGTTCATTATCTTGAATCAAGATTTTATAAGGAAGTATTTGTTCCTATGAGAAGTGGCTTAGAACTGCACACAGAAATTTAAGCTTATTACTGTATTTGATAATACAGTAGCTACTGACAGGTCTTTTGTTGAATGAGAGTTGTTGCACTTCAGATTACGAAAGACTTTCCGGAAAGCTTTGTTGGCTTTTTTGCTGACATGGACTTTAGATCTTGAACATCTGATGGTATCACATAGGGAATAAAAACTGTTTTAGATGTATGGGAATAAAAGCAAAAGAATTAAAATTAAAACCAGTCAGTAAAAGCAATAACATATGCAGCCACAGTTATAGGAAACAATACTTGGATTTTTTGCTTTCAGCTGGAACCTCAGTCTGTTCTGAAACTCAGAAAAGATTCACTCTGCTTTTCAGAGTTGTGATTATGTGAAATATTTTCAAATTCTGCTACACAGAATACAGAGTTTATAGTAATTTTCAACTCTGTGGATGATCTCCAGGCAACCTTGATCTGTTTTAGAGGATCAGCCTTCATTGTTATGTTTTCATAACAATACGATGTAGCTGAATTTCAGCTACATCGTATGAGGACTGCTACTGTAGGTGCCTTCTTACGTAGACCTGACCTCTTTTGACTTTCCTAATGTTTTCCTATATGCAGCATAGGTATTGTCAATCTTTTCCAGAGTTAAGAGCCAAGCCACCTTTTCTCTGACGGGCCAAGCAAGATGGCAGGCTCACCCAGGAGCCCCTAATAGATGCTGGTGGCTCTTGGGAGTAATGGTGGAGAAGAGGAGTCCAGAGATTTGATCACTTCAGCAGTTTGAATGGCCCACATGCAGTTAGGGCATAGTTTCAGCCATGGGGTGGTCTGAGGTAAGCCCCTCAAGGAAATTGGAGAAGAGAGGATTTCTATGCTGGAAAGTGCTAATGTATTAAGACATAGATAATTTTCTCTCAGGAATAGGAGGAATAGCAGGTATGGATGTTAGAGTGGAAGGGATAGGGTGAGGGTCTTCAGCAAGGGTTAGGGGATGCCTGGGCCACACTTTTACTTGGGAAAAAGAATACACACACACACAGACACATGCCCTTATACTCCTTCTTTCCTGTGCAGGAATGTTCATTCTCAACACATTCAGCTTGTCTTTTGCTACCAGAAATGTAGTAGGTAACAGTACTTTTAATAAGCATACTCTCTCACCTCCCAAATTTAAACTTCTTTTACCAACCTTATTTCTACTGTGATGAAATTCTTTCTTTTCCAGGTGAAGACTGAGAACTAGAAATTTATGTCAAGTTGCAACAATGACATATATGCATTATATATTCAGAAGCTATTCTGAGAATCATATGCTTTATGTGTTTGGTGTTTCTAGAGGTTTAGAAGAAAAGTTGCAGAGAGTCAGATCTGTGTTCTGAAGCCATGCAACCTTGTGCTGTCTGATGCATTGTAGAACCAATATTCATTTGGTTTTAAAGCTCTGTGTAATAGCAAGTTACTTTTCTCTTAAGAAAAAAAATATTTTGGTATTTTTTAAAAACAGAATATTCTAGACCATCTGGTACAATTACTTACAGGAAGAAAATTGCCATGCAGTGATGGGATATTGGAGTCAGAAATTTACAGAAGGTCAGGCACTTTTTTAGGTGTTTTTTCGTTTGTTGTGACTATTCAACAATTGATATTCATAAAATCTATAGCTACTCTTCCACTTCAGGTCTGCTTCATATTTTAATAAGTAGCTTTGTGTCTCTAGATATTAAGAATCTCTACCGTCTTTATATCTTTAGACTGGAAGATATAATAGATGTCCATTTTTATTTTCAATTTACAGTGGCATGACAAACATCAGCTTTACCATACATTCTTGTTTAGCAAGTACGTAGTATATAGAGTAAGCATTTCTGCTGCCTCTCTGGCGGGAGTGTTGTTGTTTTCCAATTACAGTTTCTCTAACTTGCCATTGTTACCTCAATATTTGCAGGAAATTGTCTTAGCTTTTGTAGATCTAAACCTCATATTCTTCAGATGTGCACTGTGACCTCAGTTTTAATTTGTTCTTGAAGCAGAAGTATCCCCTATTTAGAAGAGGCTTCTTTGTTATGAGAAAGAGACTTAGTTTTTTAAGTTGTTCTTTCCAGATTTTTCATGCTTATGTCTAATTTCGGCATTCAACCTTTTCCTAATGCCTGTTTTCCATCTTACCTCATAATGTAGGAGCAAGTAAAACAAATACTTTGATATTTAAGCTTTGATATTGAGGACAGAATGTGCCTGAAGTTGGGCTTTGTTTCTGTTTGCAAACTGCAATAGAATAAAAGGTACGTATTTCTGTCTTAAGTATTTATGTGTGCATTTTGTGACTGGAAAATCAGTAAGCTGAGTAAAACTAGATAAAGTATTTGTAAGTTCTGTGCCAACTCTTGGGCATACATATTTTAAACAGATTTCAGACATACTGTATGTGTCATCTAGTATTTGAAGGCTGTTTTGTGACCTTCTTGTGAGTATGAGAGTTCTCAGTTTGAAGTTGGAATTAGCTAATAGACATATTAAAACAATTCCATCTATCCAAATAGCATCTGAGCACCAAGAGAGAAATATTTTTTGGTAAAATATTTGTTGCTCTGTCTAGAATCTTTAGCACCAATTCATTGTTCTTACTGAAGAAGGGTAGGCTAAAACTGCATAAAACGAAGTTAGATGGGAAAATAACTGCATTTGTGATAGGGGTACATAATATATTTGGAGCTGATTTAGGTAATTATGAAAGTATGGATTCCTCTTATAAAATATAATTAGCCAGAGTGACATTTTAAAGGGAAAATGAAGATTGAAAATAAAAAATTTATGTAAAAGTGATGTGATCCAGAAAGCTCACAAATTGATCTGTTACTCTAATAGTATAACTAGAGAACTAAAAGCTTCTTTGTAGTTTGATTCATAAACAAAGAAAACTTAGTGTAGAAAGATGTGAAGTATTACAAAAAAACTCTCTCAGTTGAATGGAGCCTGGAAAATAATTCTCTGCCTATCAAGGTCCAGGAGATATATTTTCTGTCATGTAGGTGCAGGGAAGCCTCAAACTGTCTGGAAGCAAATAAACAGAGAAAATTATACACAAAATACTTGTCTGCTTTAGACTCTGAATTAGGCAAGCTGATCTGCAGAGCAGAAAGAAAAAGGGACACAGCCTAATGTAAAAAGCTTGGCAAATGCATTAGTCACAGAGTAGTCACCAGGAGAGGACTGAAAAATACAAGAAGCAGGGAGAGGGATTTATTTTCTCTTTGTAGAAATTGGATCCCTGAAGCTTTGCTTTTGGATTCGATAGATGACTATGATTATTTAGAGGTTTTCAAATCCCTCTCAGCCAACAAAATAGGTAAGCATTAGAACATATGATATAAAGAAGCAGAGAGTTTCCATGAGAAAGACTATGATTTTTTGTACCTGGAAAATATATTTTCATAGTTTCAGATGTCAGCTATACTACACAGGCACGAAACCATCCATCCATCCTGCCTAAGTGTTTCTCTATTGTCTTGAAAACTGACATCTGTTATTTCTTGTGAAGTTATGCATATAATTATCAGGCCAAGATTACTCCATTTTGTAACTCTGTGGCTTCGTGCAGAATTGTGAAAAAATTAATGGTGATGTAAGTTCTTCTGGTTTTCACAGTTGAAAAGATAATATTGCTTTAAGTGATGGGATTGGAAAAACCCAGAAAACATTTCTTTTTTGGGTCTTAATATCTTCTTGACTCTTGCAGTAGTAGCACAGGTCTGAAGTCCCTCTGTTTTGACATAAGAATCCAAGCCTTACTGCCATGATGTCATGGTTATCTGTACAAAGTGGAATGTTTTGCTCACTTTGTTTTTTCCTTCATGCAGTGGGCATTTTTTAGTCCGGATGATCATTCCTGCCTGCTATTACCGCCTGTTTGACTTTGGCTGAGCCTTGCTTCATGTATCACAGAATCACAGAATATTAGGAGTGGGAAGGGATCTCAAAAGATCATCTGGTCCTACCCCCCTACCAGAGCAGGATCACATACAGTAGGTCACACAGGTACACATCCAGGCAGGTTTAGAATTGTCTCCAGGGAAGGAGACTCCACAACGTCTCTGGGCAGCC
>NW_010160892.1:0-721 GCF_000695765.1 Mesitornis unicolor | reverse complement strand
CAGTATTTCCTTTTCAGTTGGAGCATAGTTGACCTCAGAGTCCTTATATCTCTGACTTTAAACGAGTGTCGCCCGGTGCTTTTTGCCAGAGGCTCCAAGTAGGACCACAATCCCCTGCTGTGGTATAGAGCACATTCTTGATCTCTTGTCCTGTTCAGACCGGTCCCAGGGCTACTGCAGGGACTATCTCTCGTTTTATTTGCTCGAAGACCTGTTGTTGTTCGGGGCCCCATTTAAAACAATTTTTCTAGCGGGTCACTTCATGGAGGGGTCTCACAATCCGACTGTACCCAGGAACATGCATCCTCCAAAACACCACCACACCCAAGAAGGCTTGTGTTTCTTTCTTATTAGCAGGTGGGGACATGGCTGCTCTCTTGTTAACCACCTCTAGAGGGATATGGCGACGCCCATCTTGCCATTTAATCCCAGTACCTTTCAATACATAAAGGAGCTTGTAAGAAAGATAGATACAGACTTTTTACAAAGACTTGTAATGATAGAAAAAGGGGCAATGGTTTAAAACTGAAAGAGGGTAGGGTTTAGACTGGACAAAAGGAAGAAATCTTTTACAATGAGGATTGTGAGAAACTGGGAGTGGTTGTCCTGAGAAATTGTGGATGCCCCATCATTGGAAGTGCTAAAGGTCAGGTTGAATGTGTCTTTGAGCAACTTGATCTAATGAAATCTGTCCCTGGCCATGGCAGTAGGTGTCATGGTT
>NW_010160891.1:1429-2539 GCF_000695765.1 Mesitornis unicolor | reverse complement strand
GGGTCGGTCTCTGCTCCCAAAAAGCGATGGGGCGCTTGCAAAGCACACGAACAGCGGGTAGAATAACGTTTCAGATGAATTCTTTATTCACCATTCATTGGATCACTTTGAGGGAGTGACCAGGGTGGGTGATGGAGACAAAGAAGCAGCAAGTTCCTTACCCAAAGCACCCAAATTACTTGCGAGGTCTGGGGAGCTTTGGCTTCTCTTTGGAGAAGCACTACAGAGAAAAGTTGCATTTAGCCTTCGTTACCCAGACGTTTCTGCCCAGGAATGAAGACTTGGATTCTTCTGGTCCACCTGAAAAGCCCTAGGAAAGGCAAAGGCTGCGTTTCCATCCCAGATGAGCTTTCCTGAGGGTGTCTTCAGGAGGGCTCCTTGCCAGGCGCCGGGAGCGGGAGGTGAATCAGCTGGAGGTGGGGCGGGCAGGGATCCCTGCACATCACCCAGCCGTGCCTTGGCTCGGGGCGAGAGGTGAGCGGCTGTGATGGCGATGGTGGAGGAAACCGTCAAGGAGGAAAGGAGCTGTAATAGCTGTGGGTGGGTGGAACACCAAGCATCCAAACAGGTCAGCCCGGCAGCCTTCCCAAAACACAAAATAAAAGGGATTCAAAATCACCCATCTGCAGCGACTTGCCAGAACCTGCTCCTTAGGAAGAGGATGTTGTGATAATCCATCCGGAGTGGGGAACGGGGCCAGCGCTGCGCTTGTTCGTGTCTTTGGCGTTGAATTTATGAGTGATTGAGCTCTGCTGGGCGCGTTAGGTGATGGATCGCACGGTGGCGGTCAGGAAGATGAGGGCAGGCGATGCTCGGTGGCTCCTGGATGTTTGGAGAAAGGTCCTGTCCCTCTTCCCCCGTTGCAGTCAGGGGAACAGCACCACTGTCCTGCTCTGGGCAGATTCAGAGCCACCCCCACCTTGGTTTGCTTTACCTGGTGTCCTCAGGTCTCTACTGCCCAAGTGAGCAGCCCTCCCTCAAGTTCCCTTCCTGTTGGCCCCAGCTCTGATGCACGTATTTTGGGTGTGATCACAGAACCACAGCCTGGTTTGAGTGGGAAAGGACCCCAAACCAGCCCCAGTCCAACCCCCATGGGCAGGGACACCTCCC
>NW_010160891.1:0-1041 GCF_000695765.1 Mesitornis unicolor | reverse complement strand
CCCAACCTCTCCCGGCTGTCCCCATAGCATAGCTGCGCCAGCCCCTCAGCATCTCCGTGGCCTCCTCTGGACTCCAGCAGCTCCATGGCCCATGGTGGGGCCCAGAGCTGGGTGCATCACCCAGGGTTTGTTTGTCCATGTATTTTAACTGTAAACATTTCCCAGATGCAGTGGGGAGCTGCCCGATGGACGCCCATCACATCGCAGCCGTGTGTTTCTGTAAACTGGAACATTGAGCTGCTTTACCTCCGTTTCTTGTGTGTGTTCCTCATTCCTGGCTCTTGCTCAAGCAGAGCCATTCCTGCCAGCCCCGGGCGGCTGCAGCCCACTTGAGAAATCATTTTCCTGCCAACGAGGGTGGCCCCGTTGGGCTAAGGAGCGTCTGGGCTGATCTCACTCACAGCACTGAGAGCCGCAGGGAAACCAAGGGCAGGCTGTGACCAGAGTCCTTGGACGGCGGCTGTGCTGGAACCAGGGTCGGTCTCCAGCGCTTTGGCTGCGGGCGGTGGGCATCACTGGCAGCGAGCTCCATCAGCGTGTCCCTTCGGATGTGGGCAGCCGTCATCTCCCGGGGTACCCGACCTCTAAAAGCCTCATCTTTTCGAATCATGGAACACGTTGGCTGTTCTTGGGTTAAAAATGAGTAAATCGGCTCATTCCTCACCGCAGGTTTGGTGCCGTGGCGTTGTCACCCGGCTGTGCTGCTCCCGGGGGTTTGAGGCTGGCTCGGTGCGGTCGCTGCTGAGGTTTGCAGGCATCTGCCTTCTCTGTTCACGTCTGCCCCCGGCCCGTAAGGCGGTTTGTTCATCCATTCCTTCGACCATGGGTGCCTTTACACGGTGCTTCACCTAAATCCTTCGCTAGGAATTATCTGTGTTGGCCAAACCTTTACATCTGTGTGTGTGTTGTTGGTGACAGCACCACAATATTCCGTCTGCGGGCTGTCACTGAGCGTTAAGGGCTCCCTGTACCAGTTACGTGACAGCTTCGGTCTGCGCAAAGGGAAATGCTCTGACCCGTCACCTCACAGAATCACAGAAT
>NW_010160890.1:997-1250 GCF_000695765.1 Mesitornis unicolor | reverse complement strand
AGTCCGGGGTACCCTGCAATTTGGGACATTTCAGCTTGTAATTTGCTTCTCCAGGCTCTGTTTGCTGGGCCAGTGAAATATTTGGGGAAGGGGCTGATGCTGTGCCACACACAGCCCCGTGCACAGCACCGTGCACAGCCCCATGGCACACATGGCCCCACACCGGCTCCGTGCAGATTCCTGTGCCGTGAGCTGGGAGATGGCAGCCGGACAGGACCTGCCGCCGCCGATGCCAAAGAGGGCGATGACTGGC
>NW_010160890.1:0-940 GCF_000695765.1 Mesitornis unicolor | reverse complement strand
AGCAGATGCGATCCCAGCAATCCCCCCCACCCCGAACCGCATCCATTCTCAGGATCCATCATCCTCATCCTCGTATGGCGCAGGGCAGAGGCTGCGGGATGGAGCGAGATGATGGGAACATCCCTTTGCCTCCAAAAGAGCTGGCAAGGCTGGGGGTGGCAGCAGACCCCCGCAACCAGGGTGTCCCAGTTGGGGACAGGCCACCGTGTCCGGCTGCGGCCCCTCTGGCCCGTAAACATTTACATTAGCAGGAGGGAGCGGGGCCAGCAGGGCTGCATGGCCTCAGATGGATAATATCTGAAATGCAGCATGAATATAAACAGGCAGCGGGCCCGGGGTGCAGGTGAGCCCCCACGCTGCCAGCCCTCCCAGGGGACGGCCACCCCTGAAAGCAGCTTTCGAGGCGGCTGCGCACCCAAGGCTCAGCGGTGCACAGAGCGAGTGCCGAAATGCTTCGCTGGGCAAGCGTGGGCCAGCAAACGTCGGGGGTGGCATAAAATGCCCTGTGGGGATGGGGATGTGGGGACAGGGACATGGGAATGAGGATGTGGAGATGAGGATTTGGGGATGGGGACATGGGGGTGTGGGGATAGGGATTGGGATGCGGGGATGGGATGCGGAGATGGAGACATGAGGATAGGGATTGGGATGTGGGGATGAGCATTTAAGGACAGGGCCACCAAGCCCAACTGGGGTAAGGATGGGGATGGGGATGCTAAGCCCGGCCAGAGCAAGGCTGGGGATGTTGGTGCGGGGATGGAGATTGGGATGCGGAGATGAGGATTGGGATGTGGAGATGAAGACATGGGGATGGGGACATGGGGATTGGGATGTGGGGGTGAGGATGTGAGGACAGGGACACCAAGCCCAACTAGGGCAGGGATGGGGATGCGGGGGTGGGGATGTGGGGACACGGAGCCCGGCAGGGCAGGGACAACCA
>NW_010160889.1:0-17262 GCF_000695765.1 Mesitornis unicolor | reverse complement strand
TATTAATTTATAATCATTATTAATAATAATTATTATTATTATAAACAACCAAACAGAATTTATTAACATTACTTTCTTAAAAATATTTCAATAGATCATCTTCCTTGGAAAATACAGCTACTATCTCTATTTTTCTGTATAAAGCAAAATTTGAGAGCTAAATGTAAATATAAAACTTGCCATTCTCATATATTTAAAACATCACAGCTTCAATGACACTGCTATAATAACATCTAAGTCTCAAATTCTAAAGGACAAAATTATTTTAAATAATGTTTATTTTACATGGGGGGAAGCAAGGGGAAGTCCTGTTGAGCAAAACACAAAAGATTGAAGCTAGCAACAGAAAAAAATGAAATTTCGTGGCAGAAAGATGATTTCCCAGAAAAAATATAACACATCAGCCATTTAAAAGATTCTTCATCTGTGAAACTGAACACATTTCCTGAGTGAGGTAAGCATCACATCACTATCCCATTTCACACATAAGAAAATAGAGATTGGAAATTTAATGAGGGGGTGGACCTCTCCAAAACATGGATGTCCAGTTCTGGCTACAACTGTACCACAAGCAAACATCACAGCTCTCTACCCCTCCCCACCCTGCCCTGAGCTCCGTTTCCTACCTTGGGATATGACTGCTTCGGTCTCAAAGCACTCCCTGGGGTCACTCCTTTGGCATAACATAGCAGCAGCACCACATTCCAGGATCAGGGACTTCCAGGTCGGTGCCTTGCTAGTGGCACACTGGGTGGCAAAAGTTAGGCAGTCACTGGCAGCAAAACAGAGGCAGAACACAGGATGCTGTGGTTTTAACAGCCAGTTTGGGAACTGGGTGTGATTTTACCTAAAACTGCATCCAGCAGGGCCCAGACAGCATTGCCACAAATCTGTCAACACCTCATAGCAGCCTTGGTGCCTCTGAAATCAAAATGGGATTTTGTGCAGTTATTGTCTGTGGAGTGAGACTCTAGAAGAGAACTACCTGTAATGTCCATGCTCATATCTTGTACTGCGGCAGAAACAAACCCAAAACCAGTATGTGTATTTCTTTGTCTTTGTTTACCTTAGCCACAATGGAAATAATCCTATTCACTCACTGTTGCAAAACATTTTATAGTTAAATATGCTTATAACAGCCTTTATATTGGGAAAGATCTAATATATATAGATGCATTAGCATTTTTATACTCTATGTCAGAAAAAAGATTTACTTAAATTCTTATTTGGAAATACTAATTAAGTTGTATACACCTGTATGATACATCTCCACTATAGCATAAATTACTGTTTCTTTTTCCTGCATTTGCTTCACTTGCTTGGTCTGTCGTTCTCCAGTGCGAGTTCAACGAGTACTCACATTTTGCTCAGTGAACACCTCTCT
Organism: Mesitornis unicolor; assembly: GCF_000695765.1. NCBI lineage: Eukaryota > Metazoa > Chordata > Aves > Mesitornithiformes > Mesitornithidae > Mesitornis > Mesitornis unicolor. The sequence continues at coordinate 15,878 of NW_010160889.1, read as the reverse complement.
TACTGTTGGCTGATATAACTGCACCTGCACAGATGTTCATGGTAACAGCTCTAAATGCTTGATCTGCCTTGTGCACTTACAAAACGTGTCAGGCCCAACAGCAGGATTAAACACTGGAATCAGGAGATGGCAGGTATGGACCAGGATCATGTTGCAGTTGGAACTGGATAAATATGGAATAAAGAGCAGGCCTTGCACAAAGTTGTCCCAGTTATTTATATGAATGCCAGCTACAAACAGGATCAGATTAACTTTCAGCTTCAGTAAATACAAGTTTTGCTGGAACCAAATCCTCTGCTTCTACAGACTGCTAAAATTGCAGGCTAGCTATCCAAGACATTATGATTACATCTACAACACTTAAGAATAGCGGGTGGGTGGCCCTAGGGCAAAACCCTTTCAGTTTAGTTTACAGGCCAGAGAGCTAGCACAGACGTGTTAAATGTTTGTATTTAAATTAATACACTCTCATCAGGAACAGTTCTATTCTTCACTGCACAGCTGGTTTTCAAAACAGCACAAAGCAGGAGAAACCACCTTAAATATTCCTATTTAGAAAGCTGCTGTAACAGAAATCAGAACTGCATTAAACAAACATAACAGAAGTCAAGCTGCTGGAGACAAACATTATATAAAACAAAAATCTTGTAAAAAGAGAACTTGGGGTTGTTTAGCCTGAAGAAAAGGCTGAGGGAAGACCTTATTGCTCTCTTCAACTACCTGAAAGGAAGGGCTAGAGGTGGCTGTGGGTCTCTTCTCACATGTTACAGCCAACAGGACAAGAGGAAATGGCATGAAGTTACGTCAGGGGAGGTTTAGAGGTTAGACAAGAAAAACTTTTACACTGAAAGTGTTATCAAAGACTGGCACAGGCTGCCCAGGGAAGTGGTGGAGTCACCATCCTTGAATGTATTTAAAAGCCGTCCAGATACGGTGCTCAGGGACATGGTTTAGAAGTGGGCATGGTAGAGTTAGATAATGGTTGGACTTGATGATCTTAAAGGTCTTTTCCAACCATAATGATTCTGTGATTGTATGATTTAAACACCACACTAAAATAAAATACCAGAGGGTCTGAACTATAGCATGTAAGATGGATACAAATGTCTGTCCTTCTGCTTCTAATGGAGCTTGAAATTAACACTACTTTTCTACTTCATCACTATTTTTCAGAGTTTAAATTCTTCAAGACAAGGATCACTTTCCCTTCCTCCTAGGCCTGCCCAGTGTGAGGCTGAAAAGATGGGTCTTGGCCACTGCAGAGATGATCAGAGAAGACACATAGACTGCTTATAAATAATGCCACCACAGGAAGCCCGGAGAATACGTAGGAAATATTTAATATATAATTCTAAATAGAAAGATAGTTCTCTACAGTTTTTAATCATTTCCAAGCAGGGCCATCTTCAGTATATTACTTCAAAAATCTTCATTAAATAATCAAGTGGTAAAGATTAAGCTACAAAATGTGGCTACTGAACAAACTCCAAGAGTTGGGATTACAGCTGGGCCTTAGAACTAAGTCTGACAGGAACTCTAGTGGAAGGTGCCCTTGCCCATGGATGATCTTTAAAGTACCTCCCCACCCAAACCATTCTGTGATGATTCTATGAACGCAGATAAAACATTTTACCAATCTGCAGGTTTATACTTGGGGCTTTTCAGTTTCCTGTGACCACAAGGCCTAACAGCCTCCCAGCCCTACTCTGTACATCCTTGTACTCAGCTAGAGGAGATTCCACTGCCACTGTGCAAATGGAGGAGGTAATAAGATTATACTCTGCTAAACTGCTCCAACCCACAGTAACAATATGACACCTCTCCTAAAGCTCTTTGCAAAGCACAGGAGATGGAGAAGTTCTCAAAACCCCTAAAGGACATGGGGAGCTGAGGTCCCACTGAACATCAGGATTTGTGCTCTCAAGCCAGATAAACTGTTTTAGCTACAGCCTTGATGGGGCTTCTCTATCCCAGGAAAGTTGCCAAAGCCTCCTCTGTTCCTACACTTATCTCCCAGTCAACGCAGCCAACTGATGTGAGCTGGAGAAGACCTGCTTAGGTAAGACCTAATTACCCTGCTCCACTTCCCTGCATGTTTGGGGCTAGCTTTTCACAACCTCAAGGACCTACATCCAAAAGCTCAGAATCTAGCCCAAATCTCTTAAGTCAGTATCTTTAGATAAACTAATTAAAAAAATAGTATTCAGCAATCTTCCATCCCCTGTAAAGCCTAAAACCAGAGAATGGGCTCCCTGACTTCCCTTCACAAAACATGATCAACAAAATCGAAAGACTCTTGGATACATCAGCATGAGTGAGTTGAGAGCAAAGATACCAGCACTAGCAGGACACATCTGTGATGCATTGAAGAAACCTTTTGGCAAAGGGGTACAGCACATTTGATGTGCTCATTTTTAATACCAATAAATACCACAGTTTCCTAACAGCCCTTTTGAGTCTTCTGGTGTCAAAAACCTGGCAACAAAATGAAACTTGTGACATGTCCATCTTTAAATCCTGACATCATGGGAAGTTATTTATCAGACAGATGTGGGTTTGGATTAACAGTTTTGCCCCAGTTCAGTTCTGGAAATAAGTGGTCTGAAACTGCCAGCATTAATACCATCGCTTTATTTTGTAGTTTAAATTTGGATTTTGCAGCAAAGCTGCAGAGAATTTAATTGACTCCTTTTATAGCTTAACTCTCAGCTACATCATCAATATTAGAAGAGGAAATGTCATTTCTAATTTAACTTAATTTTTAAAGAACATGTTTCTGTAACCTTTGGTATGTAATATTTTTTTATTTTAATTGAAGAACAGCTTTTTTAAATGATAAAGTAGGCTAATATGAAAGCTGATATTCAGTTAACTCATATTTTCAAAGTAAACAAGCTCTTTTTGCATAAACGGAGGCCATGAGTCAGCTTTGGCCAAGTTCCTCTGAACTCAAAATTATTACTCCAGAAAGGAACTAACCAGAAAACATTTAATGCAGATTTGAATTGGGTTCTTTGTGTAGGCAAAGGCAGTTGCTGTTACCACAGACCAGGACTCCAGTGCATGGAGTCCTCTCAGTTTCAGAGACTGAGGGCACATTTATGATTTTTAAAAACCAATATTCTACCCTGGGATTGGAAGCTGTATGTTAGCTGACTTCAATTACAATATTTAAGCTTGGGTTTTAAATCATGCTAGCAGCTCAGGCGCAAATTCCTTGCTTCTAAGGTTCTGGTCCCATGCGGATATGTAATGCACCATGATAAAGAACAGGGAAGTAAAATCAGAACACATGTGATTTAAAAGGCACATTGCAACCATTTTAAACCTAATTATCTCTTCTCAAAATACTAAAGAAGGGAGAAAACCTCCCACTCTAAAGCTTAAGTGGACTCCATCCAGAGCCCTTAGCCCAGGAGTTCAAAACGTGAATGCTGTCCTTTTTTAAAACCTAAACTTCTTGTTATGTTTGACTTCTTCTACTTATACCCTTTGAGTTAAGGTGGCATCCTGAAAACAGATATTTAATGAACATAACATGGAGTAAGTTCACATCAAGTTTTGATGAAAAAATACTAGTCTAACCTTTTCTATGCTTTTGCAATTACAGCCTCTCTCAGTTCCAATTTTCTTTCCTTTATTAAGTATCACCTTTAAATAAGGTAACCATAGCGATGCTTTTCAACCTTGATGTCTTTTGTTTAGTTCGCTTGAAGACAAAGTCACAACATAATTTTCATCAACAACTCTTATGACAAACCTAATTTCAAGACTAAGACATTTTTTCAACTGAGATATGAGAGAGAGGGAGTTTCCACCGAAAATAATAATTTACCTTTAGCTTTAAAGAAATAGAACAGTGTCTGTTACCACAGCGCTCTTACCTCAGTATTGGAGCTGATTTGAATTCTCCTAAACTTCTTCCATCTGCTGACATACATGAACTGTGACTCACAGTGACTATTTGAATTCTGTTTTGCATCACCAGTTCCTTAAAGTCTGTGATAGGCAAGAGCTGAGAGGGTCACAAAACACCCCGTGCTCACATACTGATGGCAACAGGTCAGCGCTAACAAGCTTGAAAGATCAGTGCATCCTGACACAGACTGCAGGGGTCAAAGGATTTTATTAGCCATTTCATTGGCTTTGAGAAAAATGCAAAGACCTGCAGCTATAGCTACATGAAATTTAAAACAAGTAAATAAAAATCAGGTGAACTTGTTCAGGAGGGGCATAAGGAGGATCACATAATAACTCTCCTTCCACATAGCTCCGCATGCCACACAGAATCTGAGAGGTTTGAGGGAGTCTTGATTTGACTTGGTCCTGGCTACACAAACATACACTTCACAAGTCCATTATGTAATGCTCAGTATCTGTAATCACAATCTTACTTAAAAATTGCATTCTCAACAGACATTTTGATCAAAAAATATCTTTAACATTCTACCCATAAAGCTCAAAAGTACTGGGTATTTCTAACAACAATATTTTGGATTAAACTGTAGGAGTGGAAATGACACCTGGGGAAAAAAATTGTAACAATATAGAAAATTTTGTTTTATCTGAAAACATCTTGCTGGTTACCTTTAAAAAGGGCATCTCCAGCAGAGGTAAAGTCATTAGCCCTCTCTACTCAGCACTGATCAGACCACACCTTGAGTACTGTGTCCAGTTTTGATCCCTGCTGTACAAAAAAGATGTGGACAGGTTGGAAAGGGTCCAGAGAAGGGTCATGAGGATGATCGGAGAACGGGAAGACCTGCCGTATGAAGAAAGGCAGAGAAAACTGGGCCTGTTCAGCCTTGGGAAGAGAAGGCTTAGGGAGGACCTTGTTACTGTGTACCAGTACATGAAGGGTGGCTGCCAAGAAGATGGAGACTCCCTTTTCACAAGGAGTCACATGGAAAAGACGAGGGGTGATGGACACAAGTTGCTTCTGGAGAGATTCTGATTGAACTCCAGAAGAAAACTTCTTTACCATGAGATCAATCAGACACTGGAACAATCTCCCAGGGGAAGTGGTGGATTCCCCTACACTGCTCAGTTTGAAGAGTCAGCTCGACAGGGTGCTGACTCATCTCATTTAAACTGCACTTTTACCTTGAAAGGCTGGACCAGATGATCCTTGTGGTCCCTTGCAACCTGGTATTCTGTGATTCTATGATTTTCATTCTCTTGAGGCTGTATCAGTCCCACCACGCTGTTCTTCTGGGTCTCAGACACGGTCCTACACAAACCAAACCATCACCTCAGTTCTGTGTCAATTCATGACCTGGACTACAGCCTACTCCTACTGATCATAATGCAGAAACATCCATCTTTGACAGAAGCAGAAAGGTCCCTTTAAACCCTGCCTCTCCTACAGTGGTACGTCATTAGGTCATACACACACCTCCACTCCGATCTATCTTAAGTCACTGTCTGTGTGAACTGCTCATGTACATACATTAACTTGTGATTAAATCCATCCAGACCAGAACCTGAGAATCATTTATAATATTGGCTGTGCCCAAGAAAAATTACATTCAGTTTAAAGAGGCGCTATTTACAGCATTAATATTGGGAAGATGGAGCCACTGCATGTTTCAGTACTCTTGTCACCTGAAATTATCGATATGCTCACATTATCATTCATATTACAGATCGGATCTTTGTGGAGACCTCCTTTTTAATGAGGTTACTCATCATAGTAATCTAAAATACACTGAAAGTTCTAGGCTTTGTACAGGCTTTGGATCAGGCCACCACAGTGGCAGCAAAACCTCTATGACACATCTGACAGTCTGGACAAAATTTTCCTATAGTTTTTCCAAGGGAAGAGAGATCCAATGGCTCTTTCCAAGGGGATTTGTTTCTCACTCCTCCTAGTAAGATGCTTATTACTGTGTAGGCTCGCACATAACATCTTGCTCAGGCAACTTGCTCTTGCCAGTTGAGACCTCAGTGTTTAATCATAATACACAATCATCCACAATACACATGGGCTGCTGCTACATTTTATGATTGCATGCAAAACACAGAATGCAACAATTGCAACATTGCTGTTTATTTTGCCTTTTCCCTGCAGTGTCCCTACTTCTGTCTTGTATGTCACATTTTTACCTCCAAGCAAAAGTGCTAAGCACATTTAATACTGGCAATTTCCCAGGATTATATTTTTTGAAATAAATCAGATTTTCTACTGTTATAGCCCATTTCTCTCAACTCCCTCCCTCTGGCAACAGCAACTGCAAATGGAAAGCTGAGACACCAAGGCTGGTTTCCTGTGGCAAAGCTCAGTACCAGCCGTTGTTCCAGCAACACATACCTGCTTGACAGCACTCACATTCAGTGCCTCTGAATATTTTCCTTCCCCGCAGGGTGACAGCTTTGAACAACCACCCTCATACGATCCTCATCAAACCACCAAAAGCTTTCTGCTACTGCCACAGTAATCTAATCAACAAGTCAAAGACACAAGCTCTCAGCAAACAACCAAATCTACATACCAGCCTCCCCAGTGTGAAGCAGCCCCCCACCTTCTCTTCTCCCTTTCACCTTCTGTTCCAGTATCTTGAGAATCTCACTTGTGCCATGGGGATGTCTGTATCTTTCCCTTCTCTCATGGGTCAAAATCTGGTTTCCTATAAAGAACTGTAAGGATGACTGGAAAACAAAGCAGTCAGACTGGAGAACATAGCTCTGCTCCTTCCCTGCCTCTGGAGAACTTCAATAGCACTGATGAAACCAATCACCATTCTCTGGAGAAGCTCAAATGCACCAAGCGTTCTTCTGCAGCCGTGTATGATTAGCGCCTGCATGAATCCTCTAGGTTTTCGCACGGAGGGGAAAATGTTCTCCCATCTTGGACCTCCTGCAAAGCTCATTGCAAAATCATGGCCTGCAAGCTTGCTTCAGACCAAGGGAAAACAAAAGTAAAAAACCATGGCTTGTACCTGAGACTAACATGGGTAGCACAGAGCGCCTGCAGGAGGCATCACCAACTGAGCTGAGCGGGCTGGGGCCACCACCTGACACTGGATTTTGGCTTTTGCCAGCGCTGCTGCAATGAGGACTGAATGCTCTGTCCTGTGCTGGAGACAACGGGACAGAAACTTCTCCATGACAATATCTGGCATTTCTCTCAAACCACCTGCATTTAAAAGTACAGAAAGCAAGTGATTTTACAAAGTTTTCTCTAATTTATCCAAATTTCAAGTGGGAAAAAATTCTTGCTTTCACTAATAAGCTATATGCTTACTCATATACTTTAATGAGACAACAATAAAAGCATAAATTAAGACCAAACTTCCAACAATTTACACTTTCATCTGTGTAGATGCACTTCTGTGTTTATTACCTGTCTTACTTAAGTTTCTATTTTAATTTTTAAATTTTCTTTCTTCTTCCCTACATCAAATTAACCAAATATTTCCTAGAGATTAAAAAGAGATATAAATCTTGTACCACACATCATATCTAATAGAACAGCAGGACCAAAATTCAAACATGCATATCTGGATCCACATTTTGACTTCACAGTTAAGCTCACCTCAATTAGTATTCAACAATCAGCATGCCTTATACTACAGGGATTTAAAACAGTAGAGATTCATGCTGTGTTTCAAGCTGATTTACGTATAAGTAATATTTCATTTACTTTAAAAAATGAGTATTTTACTCTAACACTGGAGAGGGTGATGCAGTTTTTAATTAATTTACTAGTTTGGCTTTTTTAACGTCAAGAAAACAAATGGAGCAATATAAAAATAAGAGCAAAACAGCTAACATGGGGGCCTATAATGTAACCATAAAAGGAGCACTTTCAAAGCACTTGCAAAGTTCCACCCACGATTCCCATTAACTGTAATAAGCACTGGACAGATAAATTCACACATGTTGCTTTGAAGATTTATACTAAATTGGCCTCATCTTTGTTAGCACTAAAGGAATACGGATGCTATACAATATAAAAGAGAAATATTTCAATTTGCCCCCTGCAATTTTCTTCATTATCCACAGAATTCTCCAGTACCCAGTCAGACTACAGATTCATAATCTTTCCAATTTTACAGACAGTTAAAAATATGAACTACAGCACAACAGTCAATCTCTGCAGAATACGGTGCTAAAATGCTCTTCTGTTTAAAGCGCCCGCCCAGCTCGTTGCGCTCTGAAGCACATCAAAGGCCTGAACAAGTGTAACAGGACAGGGGCAAAGCTGCTGCTGCAGAAGCCAATCCATATTACCTTGCCAAACCTTTAATTGCCATGAATGTACATTTGGCTTGATGTTGTGCTGCTTTGAAGTAAAGATATTAGTTTCAATTAATCTCAAAATGACCTCAGGTAATGGGTTTAGGGGTGGGGGGGAAGGAGGGAAAGAAAAACAGAAAATGGCACAGGAACAATGTGAGCTGCTTGCCCTTTTATTTCCTTCTTTTTCCCCTCTTTCTCTTCTTGGCTGCCTAAAGATAGGATTTAGCATTCATGGGCAATGCTAGCAGACCCTGCAAATAAAGTCTCTTCTCTGCTCACCAAGAAAGAAGAGCCTCGAGCTTGCGCTGTCCTATGTTGCCATAGGAGCTGCTGGCCCATAGTCTGACACATGGCAAGTGTACTGTAAACACCCCCAAGCTGATGCAAACAATCCAGTGTAAACAACTGTAAATCACGAAGGTGAAACCCAAGAACCCATGGATGCAAGTGTGTTGCTTCAACTAAAGGACTTTCTGAATGCAGGAGGATTTACTGATGTTACACGAGTGAGCCAGCTACCACAAGGTTGCAAAGGGCTGTGCTGTTACTACTGTCGACAAAAGCCCTTGTCACCATCTTCCTACATTACATTTTCATCCCAACAAGTTCAGTGCTTCTGGACTGATTAATTTCAGGTTTCTATGGAGAGGACATAACAACACTGTTAACACCCAGATGCTCACACTGAAAAATCCGTATCTACTTTGCCTAATGCTGGAGGAAAAAACCTCCCAGTCCACCAGAAATTCTAGGGTCTCAAACAACGTTCTTGTACCAAATCGAGACCGAAATCAAAACTGCAAGCATGTGCTCCCTGACAACATGCAAAGGTTACATGCTTCAAAAGATAAAAAAAAACCCAATCAACAAAACCACCCAACCCCAAACACTACAAAGAAGCAATTCTTGAACGCCTTTTGTGTCTGCTATCACCATATGCACAGCTCAAACTACTGGTTCTGCCCCTCAGTTTAACAAATCCTGTACTGGGGAGTGCCTTCAGGGAACAGAAAGTACTCCTCTTCTTCAGGATGGCCTTCACAAGAAAAATAAAGTTTCTGTATTTTAAAACGAGTGGTAAAACTGCATGTGTCTGACACTCGCTCTCACTATATTGTGTATCCAGCGGCGCAAAAGGCACGCTCCTTGTGACTGCAAACAACCCTCTCCTCATGCACTACAGCTACGGCAGGCAGCAGCAAGAATAATTGACTGCTTAAGCTTTCCACTTCCATAGTTGGAACTTTTCTTTGTTTTCTAATACAGTGACATTTTTGTGCTATTCCTTCTGACACATCAAATGTAAACGTTACATTTCATAGTTTCCTCGAAATCAAAAGACTGCTGAACTACTTAAGAGATATCTGTGTCAGCACATTCCCTTGAGGGCCATATTGCCTTTTTCCCTTGTCAGTTAATTTGTTCATTGCAACACAAGTTTATTGAAAGCACTCCAAGTCTTAATTAGTGCTCTTTAGTTGTTTCCCATAGCTGCTGTGTCTCAGTATCAAATGCTGTGGAGCAGAATTAAGAAGAAATTTCATTATAGCCATGGCTTAAATATGAATTATTGTAAGTACCTGTAGCACCATACTTGCAACAAACTTTGGGCCCTGAAATTAAAATATTACACCTGGAAAAAAAACCCAAATACCTTTGCCATTGTACATGCATAGTCTCCACAAGGCCAGGTACATTTCAGTGTACAGGAAGAGGAGTCTTATCTTGGGTCACAGGGATCTGTCAGCCATTAAAACAGACAACTATGTCTTGCAGACAGCTTCCTAAACAACACGCATGATGGTAAAAGCACATACCTACCTTGATTCTCCCACCAGTAAGCTTTTCTAAAACTTCTAAACTGCCCTAAATGCTAGAAACCTTTTTGTAAAAATAGTCTAAATCTACATTTGCCGATTTATGTGCCCTTAGTCTTGCATCACTTGTTTATAATGTTTAAGAATTTTCCCCCTTCTTCAACCGTCTCTCCTGACATCTTATAGACAACACTCCTGTCTCAGTCCTCGTTCTGCAAGGCAGAACAAGCCCAGCCTTCCAGCATCACCTCACAAGTCAAGCTCTCTGATCCTCTTAGTAGTACTCTCTGTAGCTGTTTCTGTATTAATTCATTTTTCATGAATACAGGTGACCAGAGTTGAGCACAGCATTCCAGACACCGTCCCACCTGTGCTGCACACAACGGCAGGACAAGCACCATGGTTGTACTATCAACGATTTGTTGGATGTATTGTAGAATTGCTCTGCTCCTCCTCTTCAGATACCTCCAAATTACAAGACCCACCTTATAAATGAATTCCTTACTACTAGCCCCTCATCACTCACTTGAATTTTATCAAACGTATTTCATTAGACTCTATGTCCCTAAGACCACCCTCTGCTTCCAGTGTGATGTCCTGTTCTTTTGCCCTATTTGACAAAGCTCCCCAACATCACACGGTCAGTAATGTAACTTCTAATTAATTTCTATTGTAAATGCAGTTAGTCTCACAATGTTTTGGAGGGCATTCCAACTTCATCTCCCCCCAGCCTAGTATCTCCCTTACCATGACAAAATGGGGTTGTTTTCTAGCTGTTTTCTTGTACTAATTTCCAGCTTAACTAATAATTTCCCACGCGGCTCTGTAGCTAATGTCTTACTGAAATCCAAACAGATTAGATCTTAGAGACTCTAAAATCCCTTCATGGCTTTGAAAATGACACCACCAAGACCTTACAGTTAATGCTACTTTGTTGATTTTAATTACATGCTTTGTTGCATATTAGAAGAAGGCAGTCTTTCATGTTTCTCTGCTCTTGTGATATGACTGAGAGCTTGCTCCTTAATGAATTATGGGTCTGCAGGTGAGGCAGCCTGAGCATAAGCCAGTGGTAAATCAAGCACTTATTCCACAGTAAAAAAAGTTCTCCTTTCTGAGCTCTGCTGCTCTTGGTCAAAAGCTCCAAAGTTGCAATGGCTGCCAATGAAAGCTTTTGGAGGGGCAGGACAATTATTATTCCCTATGAAATGCAACAGATGGAGATGGATAGAGTGGAAATGACTGTTACCCACTCTCAAATCCTGGTGGGCTGCAGCGCCCCTTGGAGCTGCAAGCAAAAGGTCTCTCTTGCATTAGAGTAATTGATGGAATCTCAGAGTGCTCGAAAACCTGAACCCTGACCATTCCTGTCTCCTTCCTCCTACTGACATACACTGAGCTCCTAAATATCTGCATCCATGGAAGAGAGATATCCAATTATTTGGGCTTGCACGAAACACCGCTCTAACTTGCCTGCCTTAAGACAGCCAAAAAACAACTAAGAGCACAGACTTTGCAGGCAGGTCAACAGTACTGCAGATTTACAGTGACATGGCTGATGGGGATTTTTGGTGACATCCCACACACTGGTTTGCATCATGCGAAGCAGCAATACTGCCAGATCCATGCTGGCTGAACACTATGAGCCAGAAACAATTCACACAAAGAGGGGGAAAAAAACAGACCAGTTCCTGGACCAAGACTGCAGCACAGGAGCGTGGCTATCACAGGCTCTTGCTGCGCTGCATCCACGTGAGTTAACAATAACTGTGTTATTTCTCCTCCCAAACCTTGCTGTCATGTGTTTTTTGTATGCAACAGCATCTTGAAACCCAAAACATGGCTAACGATTCCACTGCACCAAACGTACACAACAAAGAACAAGAAGATGTAACAAATATCATTTCAAGCCATTTTGAAAGAAATATAAAAGAAAATCAAATTAGCCTAATAAAAATAAATAACATTTGAAAACATTGCTTTCAAATGGTTCCACATTTCAATATTTTAAAGCAATCATATTAAAACTATGTGGAAAAGTTCAGACAAAGGAACTGATGTGAACGCTCCTCTAAGTCTTCTTTAACAACCGAAGAAAGTTCAGTGTAGGAGTGGGGGGCAGCTTTATACTCCCTTTGGGTTTTTAGTGAAGGAGTTATAGACACGGAATTTTGGTTTTGTGGATTACAAGACAACATATTTCCTTAGATTTGTGAGGTATTTTGCATGTATGGTTATGCTATTCCCATTAATTTTAATACACTGCTGAGGAAATGCATAGTTTACCAATCACATCATCATCAAAATCCTTCTTTCCCCAAGCACAAATTTTGTAAATCATACCTGTAATTTAATTCTTAATCAAGAGACCCTTGAGCCTGACTCCCAAGACTCACTTTATGGATTCTGTTATGCATAGTATGAAAATGAAGCAGAAATTCTAGACTTTGATCTGCTCTGGGTTCATGTCCCTGTCTTCTGCCTTCCCACCATTATGAATCTAAAAGAAAACACAATCTGGTATTCATGCTCCAGCTATTTAGGAAGTGAATTTTCAATGGAAATATTGGCTACAAGAAGGATGCAAACAGCATAAATGGTTCCAAGCCTGAGCAAGCTCCTTGGTTCTAATGTTCTGTGCCTAGAATGATAAACAGAATTTGAAAGAAATTTTGCCTTTCCATGAAAAACAAGAGATGAGAGTTGTGCCTGGGCAAGTGAAGTGTGGGAGGCTTATTTTAAAAAAAATTAAAAAAAAATAAACTGGAGTCTGTGAAGCATACTCAGTGATTTTAAAAAGGATCATTAATTTGGTTGGTCACTGCATAAATGAAACGTTTTCCTTACTTGATCCCAAATAATAGTGCACTGAAAAAAACACATTTTACTTACATGTAGAAGGTGAGGTTGGAAATCTGTTGAAAATAAACCAAATTATTTATTTCCCCACAATATTTCTTTCAGCAATCTTGGGGTAAAAAACACCCTAAAGCTAACTTAAAACTTCAGGGGCTGAACTGAAGCAGTTCTCATTTCACACTGCTGCAGTTCCTTTATCTCTGCAGCACAGCAGCAGCTGCCCCAGCAGCTTGCCCAGGCTGTCGCAGCTGAAGCCAAAGGGCAACGTGAACCTGCACAGCGAGGGACTCGATGCCACCCCATGTGCACCTAGCTGCTTTGAAAGCGAGCAAAAGAGCTCCAGGAGCCTTACTTCTGCTCCATCAGGCCTCCAGATCAGCGGAAAATGGTTAGGATCTCACTGTAGAAAACTCTCCAAGAACTGTAAAGGCTCAACTTTACGATTCCTCTATCTACAGAGAGCATTTCCTCACTGGAGGTGTCCCCTGCAGTCCATCATAACAGGCACTGAGAAGCATGTGACAAATTAGTCCCTATGGAAACTGTCCAGAGGAAATCCTAGTAAGTCCTGTTTGATGAAACAGCTTGGTGTGAAGGAAGCAGACTTTGAGTACTCATGCCAAAGCTTTCTGCAAAGTGATACAACAGGATGTTCCTGGGTCTAGTACTGCAATTCAAAAATCAAAATCCTGGTGATATAACTACATAGTAAAGTCCGTGTTTTACCAACCATTCAGAAAGGGGAACAATCAGCACGGTAAAGGAACTTGTTACTATGAACTGAAGACACAAAAGGAACATTTAAAGCAGTAAGCATGGAAGTGTATTTTGTATACAGAAAATTATATCCACCTTTACCTATGTGACAGCACAACACTACAAGCACATTTAGTATGACTAAAAAAATGTTCTGCCTCAGATCCAGATTGGGTGATGTTTGTTATTAGGAGCACAGGCCTTTGCATAACTAACCAAGGATGAAAACTCTTTAGGTTTGATGTTTCCCTAATTTTAAGTTGATGTACTAAAATAAATGAAGTACACAGAGGGCAAGATGTCCCCTTGAACAAGTATTTTATCTCAGTAAGCAACTTATTTTGTATAATGATTTTCAATAAATAATTAAAGATGAAACATTCCGCTTTCCAGATTGACACAGATGTTGGAAACGGTCCCACATAAATAACCTTTCCAAGTGGCAACATGAGTAAAAGTCTAATCAGTGCTTTAGCTGTGCAGAGTACAAAGTGAACATTTTAATACAATCAATAATCCCAAGGTAAAGAGATGATGGCTACACAGCAAGACATGGTGGGATATAGATTTCAAGTTACAAGTCAACAAAGATGTAATAACTCACGCCAGCATATTCCTTGGAGGCCTACTTGCAAGCTCATTCACCACCCAGGGATATTCTCAGGAGCAGATCAAAAGCACTGAAGGAGAATTCTTTGCATGGCTGTGCTCTGTATGTGTCATAGAATAAAAAGCAGAAAACAGAGTCACCAGAGCAAGTCATGCGGATTCCTGGGCACGAGAGCCCTACAGATATGGGCAAGTGCAGTCATACATCACAACGGTGACTTCAGGATCTGGTCCTGAGTAACTCAACCACTGCAGCAGTGAGATGTCCTATTCTCACCCAACAACCACCCTCATTCCTTCAGTAATCAGCGACTCTAACATGACAAGTCACACGCTACCTTCCTTGTGCACCCACCACCAATGAATGGTACCTGTAGACTCAACCAGGACCTGACACCTGTCTTGCACATGAAAGTCAACCAGCATCCGAAATCAACCTTTGTGAAGTGTCTGTTTGCCACATTTGATTTTGCACAGTACTGTTCCTTTGAGTGATACAGTAAACAAATCTAAAACATATGCCAAAATTTTTGAAAAACTTCCAGAGCTTTGTGGAAATTTCAGTTCTTACTGCACAGGTACAAAGTTTTTGCATTAAAGACTCAGCAGGGCTGGCTGTCTACCCCAAAATGAAGAGTAACTACCCCTGCAGACATGTGAAGACACTCCTGACTGAACACATCCGAGCACAGCAACACATCTCTATTTTTATGTAAAAAAAAATATGTATTGCATTTCATTGTATGTTAAATCACTCTAGAGTCGAGACAGCTGGAATCTTGTCTGGTTTGTACAACATTGGTCAAATTGTTAACTGAGTTTTGCAGGGCAAAATTCTTTCAACTCTGCGCACCTGCATGTTTTGCTTTCCATTTTCTCCCCAAGCCACATTTTCTGCGCTGATTCAGAGCCATTTTATACTCTGTTCCTGCAGAGCTCATTCTCAGCAGCTATGACCAAAGTATCTGCCTAGGCATGGATCCAGGGACCTCGATTACTCTTCCCATGCCCATGCACTTTCAGACAGGCAGTAAGCCCTTGCAAGGCAGCCACTGTTCGTATCTGGAGCATAGCTATCTTTGTCTTCCCCAGATCCCTTCAATAATCTCTCTTTCCCCAGGATGAGCAGAACTGCAGGCACCATTCAAATTGCACATGGAGTACATCAGTTAGTGATTCTGTACCAGCAATAATTCAAATATTGGATATTTGTAAGAAGCATGACATGAATGACTTTTTAAAATATATTTTTCCTGTCCATTAATGGGAAACAAGGACTCACACTACAGCAAAAATAGATGACTTTCACTGTATGGAAGCTTCACTGAACACATGAATTTGTACAGATTTTTGTACAAATCTGATGTACAGACCTTTGTACAAAGAGATCTCCTTACATCGATTAACTTAACAAAAAGTCAACACTAAACAAATCACTTGCATACATGAGACATAGTAAAAAGGTTCACAGTATGCTGCTTCTGATTTGCAGTAACAGATCATTTCATAAACTTCAGTACAGATTATTTTAAAAAATATTTCCCTCTTGTGACTGAAGATCACAGTCATGATCACAGAATCACAGAATCTTAGGAG
>NW_010160888.1:733-1841 GCF_000695765.1 Mesitornis unicolor | reverse complement strand
TAAACTCTATCCCCACCACAGGAGACAATATCTGTATTGGGGCAAAAATACAGGAGACGATCATCTTCTCACTGAAAAAAACCCCTACCACCCACTGTTTTCTGCTTAACTTTACAAACAGATCACAAACAAACTGAAAATACAGAGAAGAGAGGCACCTCAAGCTGAGTCTGTGGAAACCTTGGAGTACAAACCTCTGTTTCTGCTGTGCAGATAGGATCAGTTTAAGGGGACAGGAGCAGCAGAGCTCTCAGAGCACTAGTCCACACACCCTGACACATCAGGATGTCAGGAGTCAGATAGGAACCCGAGCTAGGTGAGGTAGTTGCAGAGGAGAGCTTGTATAATTTTGCACAGGGAGCTGTCTCCTTCCTTATTTATTTATTATTGCCTACTCTGTATCTGTTTAGAGCTGGCTGTGGTGATTGTAAAAGCACCATACAATTTACTTCTGTAAGCATGTTTCTCTCAAGAAAATATCTAGCAAATGATCTGAAGGTTTCAGTCTCAATAGATGGGGAAATGACTCATTCAACCAGAACTTTCATGAGTTTGGGAGCTGGTAACTGTCTTCACTTGACTAACGTGGAATAAAAGAGAGCTCGTAATGTCGCGGCATATTTGCCAGAGTGCTGAATTTAGGAGTAATGTCAATGTCCTTGTGATCCACAACAGGTTTCAGAGAAAAGTTCTGCAGGATGGCTGTTAAAAATATGAATAGCTCCATCCGGGCCAGACCTTCTCCTGCACAGATGCGTTTTCCTGCAAGCAAAAAAGAATAAAAAGTGAGGTAACAGTAGAGTATTTTGCTGGTAACTTATTTTAACCACTGTTACATGGAAGTCAGACATCTCAGAATGGACAGGCAGTACTGCAGCATTTTGGGAAAGCAAATGAATTAAACTAGGGCCTAAGTGTCTAGAATAATGAGAGTGCTCAGTGTGCAAAGGCAGTTTGAAGGCTTTGGTTTCTCATGTTCTACTGCTGTTTGATGGTAAGTTTGGGGAGAGAGAAATTGCATGGCCAAGTCCCACTTCATACATCTCTTCTTGCAGAATGCATCAGAGGAGCTTTTGTGATGGCTAGAAAAAGAAATCAACTGAAAATC
>NW_010160888.1:0-685 GCF_000695765.1 Mesitornis unicolor | reverse complement strand
GGGCAATGGGGATGGAGCCACTAAAATCTTCCAAGAGGTTCTAGGAGGGGATAGTCTAGGATCTGAAATAGAAAGAGTTCTTACCTGCAGAAAATGGCATGAAATATTCGGTCTTTCTAAAGGTACCATCTGCATTCAGGAAATGTCCGGGGTCAAATTTTTCTGGATTTGGAAATTCCTTGCTATCATGTAGGATGGGAGTCAGCATAGGGAATATCATCGTGTCCTGAATTAACAGAGAGAGGAGAAGAGATTTAAAACGGAGACATGCTAAAACAAAGCGGCATCGAGAAGTTCCCAGAGCTGAATAGAAGGGTAGCCAAAGTTTAACCAGCTTAAAATCAGCTTAAGATAATTTAATGAATAAAAATATGTGCTATTATTACACAAAGATGTGTCTTTAATGATTTTCCAATGGTGAATTGGATTAGAGTATTTAATATTGCCTCCAAATAAATTAGAACTTTGATTGCTTGCATTTATGTGAAAAAATAGAATGCTTCATCTCCCTCTTCACATGGAGGATCAAAAGTTTAGTTTAGTTTTGTTTTGTTTCAAATACAAGGGGTTGGATTCAATAACTTCCAGAATACACTACCAAACAAAATTATTCCAGTTCTAAATCACATTTCAGTGTTTTTGAAACGAAAACAGAATACAGTGAATAGAACACATCATTGTTTTC
>NW_010160887.1:2451-4340 GCF_000695765.1 Mesitornis unicolor | reverse complement strand
TTTTCGGCTTGCTTGGGGACGTGCGCCCCGTCCCCTGGGACAGGAGAGAAGCCCTCACCTCGGGGAGCCGCCTCCCGGGCGAGGTTTGGACCCAAACCCTGGCAAATCCCCTTGGCTTTCCGCTGCCCCACTGAGGCTGCTTAATTTATTGTTCACTGCTGGGAAATGGGAGGGAGGACGACTCTGCAGCTCCTTGCTGTGGGGCCTGGCTGCCGGTCTCCTCTCCTCCCAAACGAGTGCCTTCCCCCTTCGTCCCCGTCCCTCCCTCCCCGGGCAATGGGAGACTCTCACCTGGAAGCTGGTTGGGGTATTTTTTTTGGGTAGCTTAGGCATCAGACTAGGTTTTAAGAATTACATTTGAATGTGCTGCTATGGTCTGAAATGCATCTTGGCTCCTCCAAGGCAGGGATCTCGGGTCGCGTTCGGGAGGGGAGCTGCGGCGCAAAGAGACCCACGGGGATCCGAGCCGTGGCCTCGTCGCGTGGGGAGCTCGCTGCGCACTGGAGTTGAAAGGCGGTGACTGCAGTTTTGTGTCGTTGGTGTTGATCCTGTCTCTTCGTTTTTATAAAAAAAAAAGTGTTTAAAAAAAAAATTAATGCTGCTTTTTCCAAGAGAAAAAAAAAAAAACCATTAAAGAGTAGAATTGTATGAACCAGAAGGCAGAGAGGCTCTGCAGGGCTGGGAGGCGCCGTTGTTGCTGCTCCGTGACCTGGACACGTGGATCCGGGGCTGTTGTCCCCCTGTGGGGGCCGTGGAAAAGGAGGTGGGAATCTGCCTGTTTGGATGCCGCTAAATCAAATCTGATCAGGTGGGGCTGCTGTTCCTCCACGAGCCCCATTTTTGTCAAGAAAAGCCATTTGCCTCCTGCGAGCGGGGGACTGGGGCCGTGCGGAGCCTGTCTGTACTAAAAGGAAAACCTTTTTTATATGTACGTGAGTTTTAATTTAAGAGGAAACTGGTTTGGTGTTCACACGCGAGAGTCACGCTGCTGGGAGAATCGAAAGGACCGTATGACATTGCAATAAAGTGTTTGAAACCAGCACCAACGCCTCAAGGGTTTCCCTCTGCGCCTTGGCTGCCCAGGGGGGATTCTCAGCCTCCCCTTCCCTTCTGCCCCAAACCGCTCTGGCGTGGGACCCCATCAGCTGGGGGCTCCCCTTGGGCCGCTCCTGGATGCACTGCACTTGCCGAGGCCCTGGGGCAGCTCAGGGATGGCGAGGGATGAAGGGAACCCAGCGTCTTCCTGCGGAGCGGCCGCCGGAGAGGGGGCAGTGGCTTCGTGCCCCTGGGGTGGCGAGAGCGTGCGGGGCACTGCTGGGCGCTGTGCTGGGTTCTCTCTCGTGCTCATCAGCTGCTGGCGTATTTAGAGAAGAGATAAAATCAGGAAGCCAAGAAGGCGCTGTGTGCTGTGCAACCAGCCCAGACCGTGCGTGCTGCTCCGCTTCACATGGCCACTGCTGCCGTCACGGGCGAAGGTGCCAAGGCTCGAGGGAAGCGGAGGCAGCTGCTCCTCTCCATGGGCTGCACCTGCAGGACGCGGCGCTGGTTTCACGGGCACAGCCGGGTCCTTGCACCGCGCAAACCTCAATTCCCCAGGGTAAGTGCAGCGCCTGCTGGGACACGGGAGGAAAAGCCCCCACTGGGTTTCCCAGCAGAGGTGGCTCCTGTGCGTGGGCAGGTCACCGTGACGGCCAGGGGAGGAGAACGGTGCCAGGACCAGAGTAACGCTTGGAGGGGCAGTGGAGGAGGTGTTTTGGGAAAATGCCTGGGGAAAGGGGATGGCTGGCGTTTTGGAGGCTGGGCTTAGGGTCATGGTGTCACTCACACTCAGCTCACTCCTGCCTGGTGACATCCAACCCCTCGGGAAACCCTCAAGCAGCAACAGGTGC
>NW_010160887.1:0-2420 GCF_000695765.1 Mesitornis unicolor | reverse complement strand
AAAGCAGCAACAGGAGCAGGTTTCCTCCACCCCCAGTCTGGGGGTCCCCTCCTCCCTTTGCAATGTGGGGACAGCACCTGCAGCGCAGACTCCATCTGCAGCTCTGTGACAAGCCTGGGGTGGTGGCTTTGCTCTGCCACCTGCTGGGGACAGGACAAGCTGGGGTGGACGGCGCAGGGATGTGACCGCAGAGGCGCAGCTGTGGGACAGAACCACCCCAGACGGACAGGGCTGGGGTTTTATTTTCCAATACAGGAACAGGCCCCAGGCGCTGGTGGCACCAGGTTCCCGGGTGGGACAGGGACTGCCCTGCCCCTGACGAGCAGCGCAGGGAGCACGGTCCGGCTCTGCGGGCACAGCCACAGCTCCCAGCTGCACCCAGCAGTGTCCCAGGAGCAGGGCGGGCCGCAGCTTTTCCCCGCTCACTCCATGGCCGCCGGCTGCTGCCCCTCCACGTCCCGCGTCTTGGAGTTCATCAGCTCCCTGCGGATCTCGGGCGAGATCTGCGGGTGGCTGTGGAACTTGAGCAGCTCCAGCAACGCCTCCTTCTGCTCCGAGGAAAGGTCCTCCTTGTAGCGCTGGGCGAAGGCCAGGAAGCTCTGGTGCCACAGCACGGGCAGGACCCGCTGGTCTGTGCGGAAGTTCAGGAAGTGGAAGACGAGGGCATCCACCACGCGGAAGGGCAGCGCGTACTTCTTGTCGATGAGCAGCCGCAGGAAGATGCTGTTGGCGCCGCTGTACTGCATCTCGGCGATCTTCAGCATGGCCGCGCTGCGGGGACAGAGGGAACGCGGGGTGAGGGCATGGCCAGGGCATCCCTGGATGGAGCTGAGCGAACCCCCCCACCTCCAAAATCCCAGAGGGGCTGAGGGATGGATCTGAGGCGCTGCGCCGGTGTCCCCAGGCGAGAACCTCGGCCCCTGCAGCGTCCCACAGCGTTACCTGGAGTGGAGGACGGGGATGGAGCACTTGCTGAGGATGCTGCCGATGATGATGGCCTCCCGCAGCGTGCAGGTCCCCGACTCGCACAGGGGGATGAGGATCCCTGCAGAGGGGGAAGAGTCGGGCACCGCCTGCGTTAACCGCAGCAGGCAGAGCTGTGGGACGCGGGGCTCAGCCCCCTCTGTCCTGGGACACATCTGACCCAGAAAACCAAAGAGCTCCTCCAGCAGCTGCTGATACAGGCGTCGCAGCACCTCCCTGGATGCAGCTACCCCCGAACCACCTCAGGTTGCCAGAAAAGACCAAGATCAGACCCAAGACAGTCTGTGATCTGCCATCAGCCTCCAGAAGAACCCCGATACCGGGCAGTGCTCGCTGCCAGCGCCTGCGTAAGCCTACGGCACCCGTCACCCTCCCACCCTCAGCACCACAAACGGGCTCCAGGGGGTTTGGAAGCCGCCTCACCCCCCAAGGGTGACTCCCTGCGGCTCTTTCCCGTCTCCCCATCCCCACCGAGTCCCCAGGGCCGCTGTCGCACTGCGCAGTGGTGTGCAACATGCACTCCTGCGGTGTCCCTACCTTTGAACCAGGCGGCGGGTTTGAACAGAGCCTTCTTCAAGGCCATGTAGAGGTGGCAATTGAGGCGCTTGTACTCAGCGATGTCATCCCTGACCCGCGGCAGCAGCACCAGGTTGTAGAACCGCTGGGCCATCCTCTCCTTCAGGTTGGATGAAAATATCCTGGGAAAAACAAGCAGAAAGGGGAACTGAATAGAGGACAGGTTGGTGTTTTGTAAATCTGGTTCCAGTTATGGAAAGAAAAAGCTAAAAAATCCCCGCCGGCATGCTTGTACTCAGCGATGTCATCCCTGACCCGCGGCAGCAGCACCAGGTTGTAGAACCGCTGGGCCATCCTCTCCTTCAGGTTGGATGAAAATATCCTGGGAAAAACAAGCAGAAAGGGGAACTGAATAGAGGACAGGTTGGTGTTTTGTAAATCTGGTTCCAGTTATGGAAAGAAAAAGCTAAAAAATCCCCGCCGGCATCGGCAGAGATGACCTCACCTGGTGGCCTGGAACATGGCAGCTGCCGTCCACGTCTCCGGCTCCGTGATGTAGAGGATCTGCTCCCAGTTGGACAAGGCAGGAATGATTTTAAAAGCCTTGGGGAGCTTCCCGCTCCTGTATTTGGACAGCACCTTGAAACACACAGAGGACGGGCAGTGACACACGGGCACTGACAGCAGCGCCGTGGGATTTGCCTCGTGACCGTGAGAAAATGACCTCCCTCAGCATCTCTGGTAAGAAAGAACCATCCCAGGTCCTAAGAAAGGATCATCCCAGGCTGACCCCGAGCTCGGTGCTCAGGACATCGTCACTCAGGGACTCTGAGCCCTGCGGTGACCGACACCACGCGGCGTTTGCTGGACCCGGGGCACCTCACCTCTCTGACGCCCCTGTAGACATCCAGGAAGCGAGG
>NW_010160886.1:9307-15399 GCF_000695765.1 Mesitornis unicolor | reverse complement strand
GGCCCTGCCCGCGGAGCCTCCGCGGGTGCAACAGGTCCGCCGCAGCGCGGGCGAACACTGACCTCCAGAGGGCCCGGCGCGGAAATTCAGGGGTGGAAACCCCTCCTGGCCCCGGGGGACACAGCCGGGGACGGCAGCGGGGCCGGAGTCAAAGGAAGAGGGGGCAGAGCGGTGGCCTTGGCTGAGAAAGCGATTTTTGTAGCAATGTGTTCTTCCAAAGAGCGTGCTCTAGAGAAGATGCTGAGATGCAGGAGAGTTTCAGCAGGGACGTGGTTGTTTTATGAGCTCATGAATAAAGTTAAAACACACATCCTAAACAGAGATGAGGAGCTGGAGAAAACAGCAAGCTTTAAGCCACAGACCACGCTAAGCACTGTGTTACTTGGCTTCACATCCCTGTGCTTATGTATCAGGTCCTGGCCAGAGGCAGGGCGAGAGGGGATGTGATCCAGCAATTGGACCCCCTCGGACAAATCTCACTGAGTGGGTGGTTGGACCTGCGGAACTCGTGCGAGAAAATGGTCTCTTTTGAGGTCAAACTCTTGGAAGGGGAAAGCACAGAAAAGGTGGAGATTTGGGGCTGTTCCTCTTGAGCACCACCTTGGTACCACACAAATCCCAGACTTCTCAATGCACTGCTGTAAACAGAGGTTCCTGTCCTCAGCAGTGGAGGAAACTATCCAGCTATGCCTCCAGCACCGTCCTGGCACATGAGTTACACCAAACCCTGAGCACAGGTCAAGAGGGAAGAGGCAGCAGCTTACAGCTCAGTCCAGCTGGTTAGTGGGCAGTTGCATGCTACAGGACATGCTCTGACTCACAACCCCATTGCATTTCAGTTTACTGTGGTGAATGGTAAAAACACTCCTGCTCTGGAGAAGGGGTATGTACAGCTCCAGACGCTGCCCAGCCTAAACCCAGGGTTCACTCCTGCTCCTTGTGCTGAGAAGGGAGCCTCTGGGGTAGGATGGCTTTGGGAACCTCTTGCACTACTGATCTCATTTAACGGCCCGTTTAAGTTCTCCTTGATTCAATGAAAACCTCCCATTGACTTGCATGGGAAGGGCCATAATCTGAGTTTAAAAAAAAAATTCTCTTTTTCCCCAGGGAAAGCAGCTAGCACTTTAGCAAAATAATTACCATGCTGGAAATAAGCAAGGGAAGAAACCCTGTAGTACTTACTTGTTTCAGGCAGTTCTGAGCATATGATTAAACTGTGGTACAAGTTGTTTGTCAATTTTTGCTCTGCAATTCTTTTTAATTCCGCTTCTATCCAAGTGCCAGTGTTTAAAATGTCAGTCTTTACTTTGAATGTTGTTGCTCTTTTCATCTTGACTCACTACAGCCTTGATGCAGCTTGCAATAAGCGAACACATGGATATTTTTTCCATGTTACAGTATAGTGGAGAGAGGCTTAAACTTTTCAGACATTTTGGTTTTGACTCCTTAAAGGCAGAATGCTGTGAGTCACAAAAACTATGGCATGTGTCACTATGTAAACATTATGTGCATGTTTGTATTTACTCTGTTAAAAATGTTTAGGACAGAGAAAGAAAGATGGAATGCTGCATCAATTGTCACTGACTTTTTTTTTTTGGCTTACACATACAAGCATTAAAAACCCAAAAAGAACAGCAAAGAGAATTTTATAGACTGTTCGCTAATACTATTGAATTTTACATGGAAAAATGCCTTTTTTCCCCACATGCTTTAGTAGCAGACTTTAGGTATAAGATAGATGTGCTTCTGTTGCACACTCATACATATACATGCATTTAAGAGCCTTTTACACTGTTGCTTGAAGACTTTTAGATGACATTCTCCCAGCAAATACATTCGCTAAGCAAACAGCTCTAACCCAAAGAACATGATGGATTTGAAACAGCAGACAGGTGGTTACGGTAAAATCTAATTTCAAATCTGCATATGGGTGATGCTCTGATTAAGCTCCGTTTCTACAGCACTCAGAATAAACAGAGCCATTTGACATGATGACAACATAACCTTTGGATGTCCTTTGCTGTTCACGCTCCGTGTCTGATAAGACACATGCCACACTTCCCACATGTAATGGCTGCAATGCAGATGGTGAGGCTTGCAAATGCAGAATTTCTATACAGAAAACAAGGTAATTAACACTCCTGTTGCAGAATATTATTTTATGATGGATTTATATTCATATTGATATTAATACACATTGGGAATAACACCAGCTTCATTGAGAGCATGCACTTGAATTATTACAACCAGCCCAGCAAGTAGCAAATCTACCTCCAGCATAGCAGATCAGTTCAGCAGTTTCTCCAACAAACCAGGACCAGGGCCGACAATATTCAAAATGCCATGTCTGCATGTGTCTTCCAAACCCTAGCCAAAGGCTTTCAGCTGCTTCAAGCTTGTAAAGTTAAGAGAGAAAAGCATCACTCTGAAAAGTGGAAAAGGGAGAGGAAAGGGAGAAGAAAAGGAGAGGAAAGGGAGAGGAAAAGGAAAGGAAAAAGAGAGGAAAAGGAGAAGAATCTGATGGCTATTTCAAATTATTTTCATTTGAATCCTCCTAAAGCAATTGGCAATGCTTCCTGCTGCAAAGGGGAAAGCAAGGAGAAAATTGTCAGTGCAAGATAAGATGAGATGCCTTACTCTGCTCTCCATACCAAAGTCCTTATCAGCTTCACTTGAGCCTACTAGAATAGCTGGCTACCACTCTGCCTAAAATAAGATTCTTATCTCCAGATGTTTTTATAAATGGCAAGCCATTTAGCCAGTGCTTCGCCAGTGCTTCCCCTGTGCTGTTGGCAACCCATAAAGGTCCATCTTCTCTCATCACTACAGGATTAGCTTCATTCCCCACAGCATCATCTCTCCAACAGAAGTGTCTGGGATTCACTCTTCCAGAGTCATCCCTAGCCACATACTTGTCTCCTTGCAGGTTTCATGGAAATGCAGTTTCCCTCTGTGGTTTTTCAGGACTTCTTCTGTCTTGGTGTTGTACCCTGAAGAAGCAATTCCGTGAGACCAGCACTCCTTGTTTCACACTGTTTCACTTCAGAAACAGCCTCTGCTGATGCTGCATCTTCAGCAGCACATCTGGATAGTTAACTGGCCACCTGGCAGCTCTCTAATTGGCAATGTCAGTAAAAGCACATTTTTCTCTTTTCTTACATCTCCAGATAAAGTGGCTAAATTTGATCTAAAATCTTTAGATCTTCTTTGCCTCATGTAATCTATAATGACCTTGCTTATACTATAAAAGATTACAGCTACTCTCTTGCACTTACACACTTTTTATTTTGCCTTTAACATACGTTCTGGCAGGGAACTGCATGACACAGCATAATCTACTAAAGCTATTTCTATAGTAAACAGAGATTAAAACCACAGCCACGGGGCACACAGCCTCTGAGGAAGCAGACATTGCATGTTATTGTATCAAGCACTTCCTGCTCAAAGGAAGCCTGTCTCCTGAAGAGCCATCGCTGCCCAGTTAAGTTGTGCTGGCTTCCAACACGCTGATCGTGTCTCAGCAGCAGTCTCATTGTAGCCCTTGGTGGCTTCACGTAGTGTCAGTACATGTGAGCTAAGTGTTACCAACAGTGCTGAAGGTAAACGGTGACTGCTATGTCATGTGTGAATATGAATTTGAGGTCATGTTCTTCCAATGACCTCGTTTTGCGATGAAGAAAGGACCTCTCTGGCCTGGGACTCACTTGCTCGCAGGGTCCCTACTGACTCAGTGCCATTTCAGCAGCAGGAGAGTCCCCCAGAGAAGGCACAGCGCTGCCAGGACTGTTCTGCTTTGGAACTCACTCTGTGCTTTTAGGCCAAAAAAGCTTGGATATGGTACACTTTGGGTTACGCTAAAAAGCCCAGAGTATTTTCAGACTTCCGAGAGAGTGTTGTATTTATAGGAAAGTTCAGTTTTTCAGTTGCTTTTGTAATTCATTTTGTTTACGATTGGTTTATTCAAGCTGTAAGGCTGAGGAGTGAGCTGCTAGATTTCTTTTCCAGGCTCACATTTCTAACTGTGCGCAGACATAGGACAGAGCTTGATTTGTTGTGTAAATCATCAGAGAAAATCACACAGTCCCCACTGAGGCAAATTCCTAAGGAACCGAGTTCTATTTTTATAGAAAAATTCTACTTAGTATTTGTTTTAATCTAACAACTGAGAAATGAGCAACATCAGTCTTTCTGAAGCCAAGAGGCAGTATCCCCCTTCCTCAGGAAGACAAATCCAGCAGAATGAGAGTCATTCCTACTGGGAGGAGCTGGATGGCAGCTGCAGATGCAGCATCCCAGGCCCTGGGAGATGTAGCGTGACCCCAGGACAGGGGCTGAGCAAATGGGGACAGAACCCAGGTCTCCATGGTGACACAACTTTAGAAAGAACAATACTCATGATACCTTGAGTGCCCATCTTCAAAAGTAAAAGGATATCCTCTAAAAACAACCAAGTGTGGGATTTAATAAAATAAGGCATACTCAGTCTCACACTCACTCAACGTCGTCTCTCTGAGACTCAAGGATAAAACTGTAAAATAAATGCTGAGGGTTTTGGTTATGTTGCAAATTCATGGATTACATATTTTAGAACAGTCTCATCCTCTGGAGGTTGTTCAAATAACTGTGCTACGACTCTTCCTATTCGATTCACACTGATTTAATAAGTCACAATTTTAAATATACCTTTCGTATTCATATGAACATTAAAAAGTATGTCAAACCTAGAAAGAGGAGGGGGAGGAATTGGCATTTACAATTTTCTCCTTTCCAGCAGTGGCCTGAAGACGTAAGTTAGCACAGAAACAGATGTGGTCAAGCACGCTTTCTTCAACTAAACCAGCAAGGATTTCTAACTGAGTCCCGGGGCTGTGCAGCTGTAAAACGTAGCAAAAGTTATCCAAAAACATTTAAATATGGCTGGTAAGAGAAAAGCTTTTAAATTATGAAAGAAATTACCAAAGCAGAAAAATAGAGATTGCTTAAAGCTTTTGGGAAAAACAGTATCAACAGCAATAAAAACGCTTCAGAGCTGTGAAGGAACAGCTACAGGGATGAGTTTAGGATCGTTCAGCTGCAAATACCAAATCATAATTTGCAAAACCATGCCCATGTCGCCTTCAGAATTCAACAGGTTCAAAAGGGCAGAACTATTTTTATTGTGAAAGGCTCCTTTTCCAATTGTCCCCTCACAGCAGCATCAACTGTTACATCTGGTTTTCCCACCTCATTAAGCAGATGTGCAAAATACTGTATTAGGCAGTAGAGCTAAACTTGGTGGGTTAAAGGGGTAGTTTGCATTCTAAAGCACTGCAGTGCTGTAGCTAAGAAATACATGGAATTACTGAATATTTCTGCCTTGTAGAGACCTCAGCTTCACCTGTTTCTGTTCATTTTTTTTTCCCTACACCCCATTCCTATGCATTTACCTTGCAGTGCTTTCACTACGACATAGCTCTGCTGAAGAGGGAGCCTGTATAATGAGCTAAATGCAACCAATATAAATTAACCGAGTCCTTTCCAAATTAAAGTTTCCTGCTCATGAGGAATCTCTTCCCTGGACATTAATGGAAATGAAGATCATTACACAAAGCAAAACACTGTGCTCTCCGCTGTTCAGATTTAGAGCTGCACTTGGAAGGCAAACTCTTCATTGCAGACCCAGCCATCTTCATATGCGAAAGTCTGCAGGAGCTGCTCGAATCCAGGTGATACAATTCCTCCTTGCTGCTGGGCCTTCCCCTGGGCACCTGACTGAAGAAACCTGTTTTTATAGATTAGATGGTAACACATTTGCTCTCGTGTTTGTAACATAGGGAACAGCACCGTGTGTTTCTCCCCTCCTATTGTGCCCAGCAACTTGCAGCTGATCAAGCAACGCCATCAGGGAAGATGTCTCCATTTCTGAGCAATGTCCTGGTGAGGGCCCAGCTCCATCTGCCGCCTCATCCCACTGTGCCCATAGCTCAGCCAGTATCACCTGCCACCACGGGTGACAAACTGCATGCTCGCTGACCTCAGAAGAGCAGTTTATATGAGTCAAGGGCTGCATTAGCTCTTTCCCAAGGGAGGAAGCTTACTTGTCTCTCACACTG
>NW_010160886.1:3660-9276 GCF_000695765.1 Mesitornis unicolor | reverse complement strand
TCCTTTTATGGCGTTCAACTGGGAACCTCATTAGCAACGCAAATAAATGTCCAAGCAGAAAAGGGAAAAAAAATAAATCCTCCCCCACTGTAAGAAACTGAGCTGCTGTGGCCAGCGTGCGATCGCCGTCTTGTCCCCGTTCTGCTGGGATGCCATTAAAAGGTTATGAAAATACTGCGTGGGCGGGAGAAGGGATTTATCCCTCTGCTACCTTGGCTGCAAGGGCCTGCCTCCTCTGCATGCCCAGACCCATCGCAGAGGGGGAGAATCTGCAGAAAACAAACCCTAGTTGCTCTTGAGGAGCAAAGATGTGCCAGGGCAGCCAGGACAGCATATCCCAGTATCTACAGGGTCCTATGTTCAATCAGAGCAGCACATTATCCGCCCAGAATTAACCTTAGGCTCTGCAACTCATGAGTTTCCAGGGCAGCTGTGTTTGCTAACCACTGAGAGCAAGAATTTTTATCCAAATAAAATACCTGTGCACTTCACATGCAGCTACTCCAATGGTAGTCAGGCAAGTAGATACTCAAACTCTGGGCCAGAGCCCTTTGATACGAGTGTCTCATTATAAAGGCCTTTATCAGCCAAAGAGGTTAATTTCACCACTGAAACAGCCCTTTTTCAGGCAGCAGACATCCCGGACACGGGGAAACAGCGCTTTCACCAGCTGACTTCAGAAGGCAAAGCAGTGCTCACACCACATCTTCTTCCACAAGAGCTACAAGTCCTGAGAGCTTTGGCTGGAAAATCCCAGAGTCAGCTCTCAGAAAAGCTTTCACATTTTCCATCAAGGGCTGACTCCTCCAATGACCATCAGTCGAGACGATACACCTGCCCCTCCTTGCAATGTAGCTGCTGCGTTCGCTACTTTCCTCTTTCTCCCAACAACCCCCCTCCAGCTTATCTAGGTGGATGTTTCTGTTATCAGTCTAAGTTGGATACTAATTTCATCCCACAGCATCTCATTATAATTAGCTCTTAATTACCACTTAACACAGGGATCATTTTGGAAGACCATAATGATTCTTCCTTGAGAAATTGAGTGCTGAAAGCTTGTTATGTGCCACTATAAATGTTTTAGGTAATGAGAATGAATTCAAGAGGCAAATTTAAGACACCACTGCTCACACAAGCTCTGGATTTGCATGGTTTCTCTGAGTACTACTAGCATTTCTAAGGAGCAAACCACACAAGCCAACCTCCCTCCCTCTAGCTCCCACCATGTCTTTATACTGAAAGTGGGAACATTTTAAGGAGCACCTGTAAAATGAGAAGACTAAATGCCATGGTAAAGTTTCATTGCCACTGCTCTGCTGGAACTGGTGCACTCAGCCAAGTGCAGGACATCACGAAGACTCTGCACTTCAAGGTAGACAGACACTAAAGGAGCCAAGAGATGATGAGACTGTTAGAGGAAACTCATCCTTAGGCATATACAAAGCTTCAGCCAAGACTTGCTTTGCTGCTGGACAAGTTGGACTCCTGCAAGATTTGAAAACAGACAATTTGCCAAATTCTTACCAGGATCTCTTGTGCTCTCGCAGCAGAAGTTAGAACTGAGTACCAGTCTGCTTCATTTACTCATCCTCCTGCCATGGCAGGAGTGAGGAGACCGAAGAATGATGCTCTCTTACCAGCTAATGCCTCACAGGCACTGTGCCTCCTAAACCAGCCATCCCACCCACAGCCAGTCCAACATCTGTTTGCAGCACGCTGGAAAACACCACAGTGAAATAAAAAGGGAGAAATGGGATCTTTGGTTTGTCAGTCTACCACTGTTCTTCTCCCACCCACTCCCCTTCCTTTTTTTTTTTGTAACATTCAGGAGATGTCATTAGTTTTGGTAGGGTCTGAGTGGCTGCTGAGCTCAAATATCTTCTGGGAAAACACTTACAGGCTCCATACAGAAACACTGTTTGGAGAAGTGCCCATGATTCACAATCCTTATGACTAGTGAGTTTCTCCGTTTTGAAACACACTTAAACAAGCATGTATGACAAAATCAGATGCTCAGAAGACACACCAATACCCTCATACAACCACCTCTTTGGCAGCAGCCCCTCCAACAGACAGACACATGAAATACCAGCTCAAGGAGACCCTGAACCCCTCGCTGCAGATGCCAAGCCTGCAAAACCTATTTAACATCGAGTGAAAGGCTGTAACATGCCTGTTATGCTATGTTTGTGTGCCTAAATGCAGTCCTAGGAGATGAACTTCCAAGGAGGATATATTCCTAAATGCATTGCACAGTGCAGAGAAGCCTTTTGCAACAGAAATAGAGGAATGAGTCATTTCCTCTGTAGCTGCTGCTCCCGCGCTTCACTTGCACAGGCAGCGGAGCGGCTCCTGGGCCATGCCAGCAGGAACCGGGAAATCTGCAGCGGTTTCCAGCATACACAAACCTAGCTGAATTTCAACCAAGACTTGTCGTTAAAACCAGCGATCCCAGATTGTCATCTGGGATAGCAGAGGAGACAGAGTCGCAAATGGTTCCCGAGCACTCCCTCCCTTGATGGGAGTATTGTATTTCAGCATTTTACTTTTGCACAGAACGAAACGTTGGAAGAGTGAGCCCAGAACTGCTCTCTCCCTTGCTCTCCCCTGAAGCACGCTAATTTGTCAGCGAATTCAGCACTAAGTTTCTCTTCTCCCTCACCTGAAATTGGGAAGGAGCAGACTGAAATAGCATTGGAGAAGTGGGCTTTCTCATTGGATTTTGCTAGTTCCTCTTCTGTTTCTACAGCTCGTGGGTTTCTATCAGAACAAGACGACTCTTCAAAGCAACTCTTGCATTTTTTCCATGAGAAATCCATCACAAGGGTAATTTTCATCCTTAATTTGATAGCTAGTAACCTTCACAGCATAATCCCTATCACCTCTGTCTTCTTGATGCCTTACTTCCCTTTTTATTTTCTCACCCAGATTATGGTATGGACTCTCAGTGGCAGGGATAGAAGACTATAGAGGATCACAACTATCATGAAAACACTAGCAAACCCTTATTACCTCCAGTCCAGCCCAAATAACTGATTATTTTCTGTACAGCTTTGGTCCTGGCTGTAGGGAGAAAAAAAATAAAATCCCAGGGGTTTCAAGAAATGCACGCCTGTAACTTGAGTATACCGAAATTTTCTGAGTCTCTGAATCAGCACTGCTGCCCTTTCAGGGGAAAAAATAAGGCTTCCTCAACACAGAAGACTGGTACACAATGACATTTGATGCATCCACATTTGTAACAACCTTTAAGAGTTTTGAGTGTAAATTGTTATTTGAATCCTAACAGACTGTCACGCAGATACAGAACATACGTTATCTATAGCTCTGTTGCTGATCAAGTATTGTGGTACTTTGAATCTCTTATAAAGGAGTTGCAAATATGCCAATTCTTGGTTACATATTTAAAACAGGACAGTGCAGGCACACACAGGAGAGCACAGGTAGTCTCTCAATCAGGCATACCATATGTTTGAGAAACCCACGAGAGTAATACAAGGTACTGGCAGATCTATGTATGGTCAGCCCTCCACATCCTGCTTATTTTGGAGCTGTGAGCTACTCAGACCCCTTGAGTAAGAGTACTGTGCTCTGAAGCATCAGCAAGCACTGAAGGCAAATCCATGTGCTTAAAGGGATGCAGGTGCCCCTACATTGACCACCAGCTTCCCAGTCCTGTTGGCTCAACAGAAGTGGGGCCGGCTGCTTTCCTGCCAGTGACTCAAATTAATTACCATCAGCCAGACTGTCACTTAACACAGGGGAGGCTCAATGGGCAGACATTTAAAGAGGTGACACAGGAAATAAAGCAGCCTAGAAAAGCAGATTTCTCATGTCTGAACTCTTTTGTAGTCTTACGAAAATTAGATGCACCAGTAAGAGTCCCTTCCCCTCCAGACAGCTTTAACTTGCATTAGCAGTACTTAATCAGCAATTCATCACTGACCTTGGCCACATTACAAGAGAGGTATTTGCACAGGGATGGAAAGATTTTAAACAATTTATCCAATGAGCTGGATCCAAACAGGCTTTTTTTTTTAAACACTAGGCATGCAAGTCCTTAGGCCAGCTAACTTCTCGTTAACAGATTTATTGCTAAAGGAAACTCCTATGTTTCTTTAATGATTTTCTGCCGAATAGAAACTCAGGCTTCAAACAGATAAATACTTCAGAGCAAGGAATGAATGGAGACCCGAGGATCATTATTGCTTTTAAAGGAAGCCATTAATATTAGATAATGCTGTTAAAGAGGTGAAGATCTAAATACACTTCCTCGTGCTGACTTGGGTGACTGAAGGTTGACACTAAAGGAATCTGCCAGCAAGCAGTCCCTTATCCAGCTGGGCTGCCTCAGCGCTGAACCGACAGGAGCTACTCTCTGCAAGGTAAGAGGCAGGCACACAAAGATCTGGAGGTAGCTATTTTCAGCCTAGCTTTGATTTAATGATTAAAAAGCTAGGGGTCTTGCTGTTACTTCATTCTTTAATAGAGAACATCAGCACAAGCCACGAGTGTATCGTTCTGGCCTCTTACCAAAGACTAATAAAGGACAGGTAACTTGCTGGCCCATCCACAGAACTCCTGCTGGCTTCAGCAGGGCTTTTTCCATATTTAATAACATGCGACCTACGTGGTTTGGAACGGAGATGTGTCTGTACGTGCCACACTGAAAAGCTCACACAGATACTGAGAAAGGAAGATGAAGTCCTAGCTCTTCATTAAGCACCAGAAAAAGCAGATTTTACGCAGCGACCTGAAACTGGAGCCAGGGCAAGGACTGAATCCTTCTGAACCTCTGAGTGAGACAGCCACAAACCCCAATGTGCTCCATTTCAAAGGACAGCAATGCCACAGGCAGTGCCAGCCGCGCTCCTCCTGGCTCTCCTCCCACGTCCCCTCTGCACAACTCCCACGGCGTGGACTTCCTGCTTCCCCACGGTTTTGCCACTTCAATTGTCTCCTCTTAAAGAGCACGCAAACCCATCGAGCACAGTTCTGTGGCTGCAGGTCGCTTTTACGGAAAAAAGATAACAAGGAATTTAAATCTCGAGGCACAGATACTTAAAAGAGCTGTTTATTACTACAGTGAAATATTAAAAGAAAACTACCAACTTTTTACGGCAACAATAAAAGTGCAAATGTACTTTGATATTAAATAGGAAATGCATTTATAAATGTTTCATTAAAAGGGGCTGACACTTTGAGCCTATAAACATTTTAAAAAAATAACAATAGCAGCTGAACACTTTAGTTTAATCTTTGGTCTGATTATTAAACAGCAAAAAAAGCGTTGTACCAAGAATGTCCATTCCAAACAGACACTTGAAATTTACATTACTCTGCAGAGATTCAAAATCAAAAGAGGAATGTTTTTGAGATATTTAGTCACATAAGAAATAATGATGCCTTTGAGAAGTACATAGCATTTTTCAATACAAAATGAAGTCACATATATGCATTTTGGTACTGTAAATAAACTTTTTCTCCCGCAGGTGTGACTCCTCTTCCAAATCAACGTTCAATAGAAACAACTTCATTTGCGCAAGTCTTTGCAAAATCAGGCTGCAGAGAAAGAGAACCAAAAGCCCACATAAGTGCTAAGTAACACAATCTTTC
>NW_010160886.1:0-3627 GCF_000695765.1 Mesitornis unicolor | reverse complement strand
CTGAACGGATGGTAGATTATAACAGTTACAATCCTAACAAACACCTATGCATAACCTTGTTCTGTGTACAGTATCCATGGGAGAAGAGGGAGAAGGAGAAAGGCCTGCGAGATTACTCAAGTAGGTCAAGTTCTCTACACACCATCCTGCAGATAAGGCCCTATAATAGCTCCAGGATGCTACAAGTACCAGTGCTGTCATGTTTGTTGTGAAATAAGATTAATACCATAACAGAACCCTGTGTTTATCAGCTCCTTTTGTTAATTGTATTCATGGATGCATGCTTTACAAGAGATTAAAAAAATACACTTAATATCTCGGTTGCACAACAGAGCCACAAGTCAGTCTAAGATTTTCTTGGACCTCCCACCAACTGCAGGCACGTTGCCTTATTGGCAGGAAGCCTCCTCTCCCAAGCCCAAGGTTAAAGCAAATGCATGCATTTTCTCCCATCACCAGCCATCACAAACTCAAGAATGCTTTGCTATGCAAGATCTCACACTGAAGATCTGCTGACACAGCTGAGAAATTGAGGGTTTGCCTCACTGTTCAGCCCTGCTGGATTCAGCCACTATGGAAATACTGTCAAAGCAAACCCCACTTAAATCTCTTTTCTCCACACTCCAAATCTGCCCTGCTTTCAATAGATGTCCTCCAATTTTATCCCCATGTCCTCTGGCTTCTTTGCAGTGTGTCTTCACTGAGAGTTTACCATCGTTCTCACTCACCCCTCAGCCCAACTTTCATTTTCTAAACTATTTATATTCTTCACTGTCCCTACTTGTGATGCATTTCCTGATGAAACTGTCTTCCTGGCATTTTAGTGAGAGAGTCCTTACCAAGTCTATTACAGATTTCCACATATTGCAGCAATACTAAATACACATCAAACGTGATCTTTTCTCTGAGAAGAGATGCACTTTTCAGAGACAGGGATGCACAGTGCTGTAAACAAACCACCAGTGGACTGAAGTGGTTATGGTGCCAGAATTAACAGCTAAAGGGTTTTTATGTCATGAGTTCAGGCAGCCACAACACCCTGGGCTGGGCATCCTCCCCTTCTTTGGCCAAAAGATTCAATGGCATTGACTGCAGAACTGCATCTTCTTTCAAATACCAAGTAACACACAAGTCTGCAGAAATAGCACATATCATGGTCTCCTACCAAAAGAAAATTCAAACACCAAGGTAGCTCACTTAGCCTTAAATACCATGTGCAAAGAACATCTGATCACTACTACCTATAAATACACTATTTGTATTTGTAGAAAGAAGCGGAGTGCTTCATATATAAAAATAACCCAACTAGTGGGTGTGACCTAAGGCTGTAATTACCTGAAAATAAGACTGCAAGAGAAGTTAAAAAAATAGACAGAAGTAGGCAAACATCTGCCTAGGGAGTGTTTCCATTTAGAAAAATAGATTTTTATAAAGCTTCATAGATTCTGAAATACTTGTTTTGTGCTCTGATGCATAGAGCTGTGAATAGCATAGAGCACACCGGTGTCTCTACATACATCAGGGAGAGGAGGAGTATTTAGTAACTTCAAGTTATCCTAAAGCTTCCCAGACGTTACATTTGGTCATTTATAATCCATTTCAGACTGCTCACCTAGGACACAGGTCATAAGGCACATGCTCAGCTTCCTGAGAACCAGCAATGCAGCAACACATTTTGGGTATTAATACATCAAATACTTGAGCAGGTGGCCCAATAAAGCAAGGACTTGAAATTCTGAATTTGCTGACATCCTGGGACACATCAGGTTCCTGTACACCAAGTATCTGCACCAGGAGCTAAGGACACCTGCTGTGTTACAACTCACCAGGTTACTCCAGCGACTGGGACATAACCAGGCAAGAAGTGGGAATTATCTGGCTGATGTCTGTATTTAGAGGACACCAGAATCCATAGCCTTGCTGTACCATGAATTAGTGCTAAATCATTTTTAAGTACCCTGAAATATTTCACTTCCTCCTCCCTGCAACAAGATAACGAACTGCCATAGCACAGCACTGGAAAACCCCATCAGGTTATTTGGTCAAGACACTGCCACGATCAGACAGCTGGTTAGGCACTCATCCCAAAATCCCACCAAACTCCTACCCGACAACAGGAGGGTGCAGCAGTCAGCTTACAGAACTGAGATTTGGACTGGTTTAAGCTCCCAGAATTGCTTCATTTTGTTGGTGGTCCTTGAGGTAAAGCAAATTCTAAGAAAATAATACTCAAAGCTGGAAAAAAAATACATCTCAACAAGAATCCACAAACCAACCAACCTCAGAGTATTTCCTTAAAAGATGGTTTTCCTCAGGATGATTTAAACATCATCCCATTAACAAAATACTAATGCCTCCTCTGTAGCAAGTATTTAGTGCAGCCAATTATCCTAAAAAGAAGGCTTTTGTGAAAATAAAGTGCTGTTTGTTTTTTTTATCCATATTTCAATCCTTCAGTGTAACCTTCACTTGAACACAGAAACGTGCAACTCGATTCTTCATATTGTCATTGGAGATATTTTGCTGCTTCTCTCAATTTTACATTAAAATGCGCATTACATTTCTATCGAACACAATGTATTCGACTGCACAAGAAATTTAAAGCACGTCGAGCACTTCAAACTGTGATCAACACCCATGCTCTAGTGCTCATCACAGTTTAAGAGCGTCTCGGCACACCGGGAGGTGGGTTTGTTTGCACTTACAGGATTTTTAAATCCCAAAAGGATTTTGTATCATAAAAAGCAAATCTCAGGAAAAGGCCAATTTTGCCACTAAGACAAGTTAACGTGGATTTCCAGAAATGTCAGTTTGAGTCTGTTAAAGTTAGGTTTGCAAACAGTCAACTGAATGTAACACTTCTTGATCGAGGCATTTCCCCAGAAATTTCACAATTTTCCCATGAACAACCAACGAGATTAAGAAAACAAGAATCACAATTCCCTTAAGTCTTGGCCTCTGGTTTCCTCGTTTTGTCAGGTCAGGGACAAAACCACAGAACCACACTTAAAAGGGTCCCACCTTCCTCAGGCAGATGCAGGCTCTCGATGGACCAGCAGGCTGGGAGCGTGCGCGGCCCTGGCAGCATCCATGGGTGACGCCAGCTCACCTGGCTACCAGCTCACTCTCCCGGTGGCTCCTCCCTGGCCTCGGTGACATGCCGGCACAGGGTGGGCACTGGTCGCAAGTAGCGGGGGCTGCTGTACATCCTGATGATGTGCGGGGCCTGGAACCAGGTGTTGATCAGCTGGAAGGCAGCCAGGTCCAGCGTGGGCCCATCGAACGCAGCCAGCAAGTTCACAGGGGCGGCTTCCTTGAGGAATCGGGGCAGTGCCACGGCCTCAGGAAGGCTGGCGTTGCCCAGGAAGAAATGCATCAGCACCTGCTTGCGCAGGCAGTCCCTGAGGTAAAGCACCAGATCCTCCAGCCGCTCCACCAGGAACCGCTCATCCCAGGCCTCCAAGGGCCCCTGCAGCAGCAGGGAGAAGAGGGCTGTCTTCAGCACGTAGGAAGAGAGCACCTGGCCCCACTGGGAGCAGAAGGGCTCCTCCAGGCCCTGCCTGCGGAGGTCGCGCAGGCCTTTGAGGATCTGCAGACACTTGAGGTGGCAGGAGGAGGCCGGGGCCT
>NW_010160885.1:0-2092 GCF_000695765.1 Mesitornis unicolor | reverse complement strand
TGTAGCCATTTTGGTGCGATTCCGTGACACAAGGGAATATGAAACTGAGCAACAGCTTTGAGTTCTAGCCTAATTCTTGTGGAAGTTGGTGTCTACCGTTTGCGATTTCAGAGCCAGGTTGCGGACAGGTACCATAAAAGCCTGGAGGCAAACGTTGGCTTCCGAAGGAAGAAAAGAAGCCCAGAACCACAGGCTTTGTGGGGCTACGGAAGTGCTTCCAAGGGAAGGTCAGGACCCATGACAGCTTTCAATCCTAGTCCCTTTGATGTTGGGGCAGGAGCCAGCTTTTTACTATTTCGAAGCTCACATGAGGCCAGCAGCAAAGAAAATGCGGAGCCATCCTTTGCTTTCTAGAGAAGCACAGAAGCACAGAGCCCAACGCTTTGTGGGGCTATGGAACCACTTCCCAGGAAAGACGAGGCCCTGCAACAGCTTTCAATCTTAGTCTATTTTGTGCTACAGCAGGACACGGTCATTTGCTGTTGCAGAGCCAGGCTCCAGACAGAAACTGAAAAAACATGGGTGAAGATGTCTCCTGTCCTGCCAAGCACAGAAGTGTACAGCCCAAGCCTTTGTGTGTCTACCAAAGCGCTTTCTAGAAAAGATTAGGCCCAGCAACAGCCTTCAGTCCTAGCATCTTTGGTGTGGGAGAATACCTTGATGGTTTCCATTTGTTTTCCTTTTGACAGACTGCTCCGACCAGCAGCCAAGAAACATGGGGGTGAACATTGACTGACTAGCGAAGCACGGAATGGCAGAGCTCAAGGATTTGCTGGGTGCAGAAGCACTTTCAAGGGAAGGTGAAACTCAGCAACAGGTTTCAGTCCTAACCTGTTTCTTGTGAGAGTCAATGTTGAACGCTTGCCGTTTCGAAGCCAGGCTCCAAGCAATTACTGAAAAAGCCTGGAGGGAAACGTTGGCTTCCGAAAGAAGCAAAGAAGCGGAGAACCACAGGCATTCTGGGGCTACAGAAGCGCTTCCCAGGGAAGGTCAGGCCCCACAACACGTTTCAATCCTAGTCCCTTTGATATTGAGGCAGGAGCCAGCCTTTTACCATTTCAGAACTAGGCTCTGGCCAGCAGCAAAGAAAATGCAGATTCAACGTTGGCTTCCAAGAGAAGCACTGAAGTGCAGAGCCCAAGGCTTTGTGGGGCTTTATAAGCACTTCCCAGAGAAGGTCTGGCCCCAAAACAGCTTTCCAGCTTGGCCCTTTGATGTTGGTGTACGAGCAAGCCATTTACCATTTCGGAGCTTTGTGAAAAGGTGTGGTGCCTGTCAAATTGAAACCATTCTTCTGTGTTTCTCCAGGAAGCCAACGTAGTCTACGCATTTTCTTAGCTGCTGGCCACAGCCAAGCTCCGAAATACTACATTGCTGGCTCCTGCACAAACATCAAAGAGACTAGGATCGAAAGCTGCTGTGGTACCTGAACTTCTATGGGAAGTGCTTCTGTAGCCCCACAAAGCTTGTGGTTCTACACCTCTTTGCTTCCTTCGGAAGCAAACGTTTGCCTCCAGGCTTTTTTAGTAGCTGTCCTGAGCCTTGCTCCGAAATTCCAAGCATTCGAGATTTACTCGCAGAAGAAAGAGGTTAGGACTGAAAGATACTTTTGGTTTTGTTGGCCTTTCAGCTGATTACAACTTTTTTGCTTTAATTCTCTCTTTCTCGGGTTTTTTGCCTTTCTGGTCGATATTGGTGATTTTCTGCTGTTTTTATATATGTATTGTCATTTTAAGTGTTTCCTGGCATTTCTGCTTTTTATCGACCTTTTAACCTTATTTGGCACTTTTTCAGCTTTCTGGCGTTTCTGGAACATATTGGTGCATTTGCAACATATTGTGCCAATTTAAGAGGTTCTAGGCATAACTGCCTAGTTTTGTCTTATTTGCATTACTAGACACTTTTCCAGCTTTTTGTCCCTTCTGGTGGATTATGGTGCTTTTGCATCATATTGTGTTATTTAAGGGTTTCTTGGCATTTCTGCTTTATCATGATCACAGAATGACAGAATCTCAGGAGCTGGAAGGGACCTCGAAAAATCATCTAGTCCAACCCTCCTGTCAGTGCAGGATCACCTAGACCAGGTCACACA
>NW_010160884.1:676-1172 GCF_000695765.1 Mesitornis unicolor | reverse complement strand
CTAACACGAATCAGACCAACATATCTCACATAACGCTGTGGGAGACAATGAAAGGTGTACTGTATCCCCTCCCAAGTGAAGGCAAATTGGAGTTTGTCCCCCTCCCTTAGGGGAATCATGAAGAACATATCCTTGACATCTAAGGCAGCCATCTGTGGATGGGCTGCATGGGCGGCTGCTTGTATTGCAGTCACCGCTGAGGATATGCTTGGAACAGCAGCTGTTAATGGTGTGGTATTGCCATTCAATTTTTGATAATCAATAGTTAATCGCCATTGCCCATCAGGCTTGCGAACAGGCCAGACAGGGGAGCTGTAGGGGGAATGGGTACGGCTTATTATTTGCCTTTTCTCAAGGAGAAATGACTTCATAAATAAATTTCTCAAGGAGAAATAACTTCAAGTTAATGACTTCTGCAATGCCCCGTTTGGCTGCGCTTGGCAAGGGATACTGGGAAACACAAGTTACTTTAGATGGAGGCAATGCAGGAGCAAGC
>NW_010160884.1:0-478 GCF_000695765.1 Mesitornis unicolor | reverse complement strand
CACCCGTTACCCCTATTATATTAATGGCTTTTCTCAAGGGTCTGATCCCAAGCTCATCTGCTTGCTGCTTATTTAACATACTAATTTGTGATCCTGTGTCAATTAAAAACTCTAAACTTATCCTCTTTGAACCAACAGGAATATGTATGTGGGGTTCCTTAGTAGCGGACCATTGATAAGAATTTACCAAGCAGATTGGGCAGCCCAGTCCCCAGACCGCAGCTTCTAGTTTTTTTGTCCATTTAGCACCCCTTGCAGAGACACAAAAGGGTTAAGGTTTCGCCTCCCATCTCCCGGGGGAGGGGGGACAGTTGCTGGTGTCTCCTTTGCATTCCCGGTTTTACCCTCCAGCAATTCCACCAGCCACCTCATGGGCTCGGTGCCCTACCCATGTAACAACGTTGGAGGCACACCCAGTGCTAAAGCTTTTCTTTGCGCCAGAGGCTCTTCCTCTCTGGTTCCGAGGCTTTACCGGGCC
>NW_010160883.1:966-4541 GCF_000695765.1 Mesitornis unicolor | reverse complement strand
AAAAAACGGAGCAAAAGAGTCCGTGTGGGACCGGAGAAATTAATTACAGCATCGTCAGCCCCCTTCCGAGCGGTCTCCTGGGGGTGGCTGTCCCTGTCCCCAGGGGATGCCGATGGCCGTGTCCTGCCCTTGCCCTCTCCCTGCAGCCACCACCCGTGCCTCACCTTAGGAGCCCCAGGGTGATGCTTGCCGTGTCACCGCCCCAGGGGACACACGGTGCTCCCGAACGGTGGCCGACCTGAGCCAGCGCCACCGCGAAACACCCTGTGCCACGCTGCTGCTTGTTGCTGATCATAAATCAGCTCCTGAAAGTAAAATTACACGGCGGGGGAGGGGGAGTTCAGCCACTTGAGGTGGCTCTGCCAGGCTCTCTGCCTGCAGCCCAGAGTGCGCCTGGGAGCTGGCCTGAGAATGGCAGCGGCTCTCAGAAAAGAGATTTCATCACTTGT
This sequence comes from Mesitornis unicolor, assembly GCF_000695765.1. Classification (NCBI taxonomy): domain Eukaryota; kingdom Metazoa; phylum Chordata; class Aves; order Mesitornithiformes; family Mesitornithidae; genus Mesitornis; species Mesitornis unicolor. The sequence goes on along the minus strand of NW_010160883.1, from coordinate 4,092 downwards.
TCCAAGCCCGCGTTGCTGGGGAGCACGACCACACGGATCCGGCTGCGAGGGAACAACAGGATGCACCGCAGCCTGGGCCGGAGCGGTGACACATCCCAGTGGTGAGCAGGTCGGTGGCAGGACCTGCAGCAAAGCCAGAGCCCGGCGAGCAAACAGGTTCTTTCTGCAGCATTTCCACGGTCTCGGCTCAGCTGGGTTTGGGTCCCGGTGCGGATGCGTTTCCTGATGTGAAAAGCTGCATCGTTGCATTTAAGCCGCATCCTTTCCGGAGGCTCGCGAGGGCCTGGCTGCCTGCCCGGAGGAGTTTGCCAACCGCTGGAAATGACTGGAAGAATTGATAAAGCAAGAGGCCTGTTCCTCCCACCGGCTTCCCAGCACGTCTTCGTCCTCTGTGGGATTCGGGGCTGGCATCCTGTATGCTGTGCAAACTTGAGCATCCTGATGCTGCTTGGTGGTACCGGTGAGTGAGGACAGGGATGTGACACCAAACCCGGGGCGATGCCTGCAGAGGGGCTGGGGCTTGCTGTGCTTTGATGTCTCTGCCTCTCATTCCTCCCTGAACCCTCTTGAACCTGAACTCAAGACCTGAAACAGCCACGCAGGGATTTCCTGGCACCCCCTGCCCCACTGTGATTCCGAGGGAATCATCGAGGTGAACTGTGCTGGGGAAAAGCTAATCCCCAATTAGGCTCTTTGTGTTGACTTTCTGCCACTGGCTTCAGCTTCCGAGTCCTCAGCCTCCAAAACCAGATCCTGCTTTTCACATCTTGCCCTTCCTCGGATGGCAGCAGAACCAGTTTGAAAAATATATTTGCACACCATTACAGGGCATTATCCAAGTAATCACAGCAAGAGGAAGAGCATCCACTACCCTCCGGGGACATCTCTCATCAGTGGGCAAGGGAAGTAGAGGAGGATGGCGAAGAGGAAGGTTTCCCTCTGCTGTAGTCCCAGTCCTGGTGGAAAAGGAGAGTCCAGGGGCTCCCTAAAGCACCAACCCTTCACGCAGAGCCCCTGCAAGCCTCACCCCCTCCCCAGAGAGCGCCAGCGCCGGCGGCGTGCAGGGGTACTCAGCTGGATAACTCATTTTCCGCTCGCACGGCCAAGATGGTCACAAGGATGCCGGGCGCCTGGCAGGGAGAGCAGGCGGATGGTGCTCAGCTCCAGAGGCACAGGAGGGGAGTCAGAGAAGCAGGGGGCTGCTGAGACCCCCCTGTGCCTGGTCCCGGGGAGCTGAGATCCCAAATGGCACCTAAGGGTGCCAAAACACATTGGCTGCTGGCAGCAACCAACAAAGCGCCCGTCCTCTGCCCTTGTTTCCGTCCCCTCGTCGGGACAGCGGGAGGGATGGCTGCTCCCTCATTACTCATTAACACCTCCGGCGCCCGCAGGTGGCTGGGACAAGGTCCTTGTGTGGCTGCCTCAGCCCCACTGAGCCCTGCAAGCATCGTGTCTCCCCCAAAAAGGAGCTGCTCGCTCCAAATCCCCCTCATGGGGACGGGAGACGGAGACGGAGCCGCTGTTCCCCATCGTTTGCCTCAGGATATGGAAAATCCCAGTGCCAAGCCCTCTCCGTCAGCGCTCGAGCAGCAGTGACCCTGCTAGCGATCGTTGGGACATGGGGACTGGTTGTCGCGATGCTTCAAATCAGCGCTGCGCTCGCCGTTTTAAAAATGGGGTTTATAGAAGGACGCCTGGGCCGTAAATGTCACTGGAAAGGCAACGGCAAGTGGCTCCTTCCTTGGGTGTGTTGTGTGTGGAGATGGTCGGGAATAAAGAGCAGTACACACACACACACACACAGGGACACATGCACACACATGGCTGGGCGCTGCCTGGGGCACCCAGGAGCCCATGGCGTGGGCTGGAGCTGCCGGGATAAGCAGCCTCGATGCCGATGTTTAACACCGGTATCTGCAAGTGTTTCCAGCGCGGTATCACGGCTGAGCACAGATAAAGCTGTAGGAGTTAACACGGGAGCAGGTGTGCTGGTGGGGGCTCCTGTGCATGGTCCCTGCAGACAGGAATGGCTCTTTTCTCGTCCCCTATCGCCACAGGGCAGAGCAGGACCCAGCACCCAGATAAGCGAGAGACGCCGGCGCCTGTGGCCTGGGTGCAGGGTCTGGCCCTGCTCCCGTGGAGCTCCCAAGGTCCCTGTGAGGCAGACGGTGCCTTCAGGCTCTGCCTTTCATCTCTGCCCCAGATGGGCCCATGCCCACACTGTGCTTTTCCTCCTCCTCCTCCTCCTCCTCCTCTTCCTCCTTCTTCTCCAGCCCCACTGGGTTGATCTTGCCGCCCTCTCTCAGGATCTGTGCACCAGGAATTTTGAGATGAGTCCAGTATCTCCATGGGATCTCGCATCTCCGGCTCCTGCAGCAGCATCCCCATGGCACCCCTGTGTCACTGCCCATGGAGGGCCCCACAAGGGGTCCACACTCAGCTGGGGAAACTGAGGCAGGAGGTAACGCAAGCCAGGCTGTTCCCGAGTGTCCAGTGGCATCCAACACCCCAGGCCTGTGCAAATGCCCCCGCGTGCCACCCACGCGCAGCCACCGCCGCTTTGGCTTCATCCAGGGAACCCATGGAGCAAAGGGGCCACCTTGCGAGGGCAGGGTGGGAGCGGGCGCATGGTGCCAGGACCTGTCCCTGGACACACTCCCAGCTCTGGCGATGAATCACATTTTCCCCTTGAGATCAGCTTGCAGCTCCCACACATGAGGCGATGGATCCGGCACTGCTCGCCCCACCGCAGCTGGACCCCCATGCAGAGCTGGCAGCATCGCCTCAGTTTGCCACCTAATCCCATCAGTGGTGAGATTTGGGCAGCCTGGGTGCCCCACGGTGGCATCGGCGCTGCCAGAGCCTCTGGCCAAGGAGGCCCTGAGGCTGAAGAAGCCTCCTGGGTACATCAAGGCTGTCCCTAAAGATGTGAGGGGACAGAGCCAGAGCCACCGTGACAGTGCCAGCGTCAAGACGGTGGTGCCAGGGTGGCCAGGCCACGGTGCAGGCTCCGTCCCTGCCCTTGGGGCAGATCTGCCATGTGTGACGGGAAGGAAAAGTCCTCCAGGAAAGGGGACGGCAGCAGCAGCACTGGGTCACCAGAGAGGAGCAAAGTGACCCACGGCC
>NW_010160883.1:344-917 GCF_000695765.1 Mesitornis unicolor | reverse complement strand
CCCCGCCACCATTTATTCCAGCAAGGGGAACATTTTGTCTCTGAAACCCTCTCCTGCCTTTTGCTCTCCCCTGCGGCAGCACCGCCGATATCTCCCTGCCAGCTCTTGTTTGCCGGAGCAAAGTCCACGCCGTGCACACGGCGGCGTCTCCCCACTCCAGCCAAACCCAATGTGTGCCCGGGCTCTGCTGAGCGCTTCGGGGTGCAGGCGCTGACACCGGAGCTGGCCGTTGCTTGGTTATATCCACAAAACAGCCCCGCGCCGGGGCCCGGGGTATCTCCTTACGGAGCAGGGAACAGCTGAGCCTCTTCAATCCCCACCCTGCCCTTGGCAGCTCATCAGATAAACCCCAGCCAGGGCCCGGCAGCGCCACTGCCATCGTCCCCTCCATCCCCTACAAGGGTTTGTTGGACCCAGCCCCTACGGCCCGCAGGTTTCTCTCTCCCCTTGGCACTTTCAGCTCCAGATATATATTTATGCACTCGACTTGTGCGAATTAACAGCATTCCTCTCCTATTGAGTCAAAAGTCCAGGCGCTAATAGAGGCGCTTCATGGAAAAAAAAGAAAGGGGG
>NW_010160883.1:0-297 GCF_000695765.1 Mesitornis unicolor | reverse complement strand
GGATCCAAAACAAAGAGGGAAAAAAAAAACCCACCCAAATCTCCCTTTTCCTTTTAAAGCTCTGTTCCCAGGAGATGGACAAACACAGTTATTTTAAACGTGGTTTCGGCAGCCCGGCGCAGAGCACGGCATGGGCAAGGTGATGGTGGCGGTGGGCCGATGTTGCAAGCTGTGGCGCGCGTCGCTGGGCGATTTCGGGGCGCGTAAGCGGGCGACTTCCTGAGCGGGCGAGCGCCAACTTCCTGAACCCCAGCGGCAGCGCACAGGATCAGGCCCTGGCAGAGGTAGGCAGGCTCG
>NW_010160882.1:0-8630 GCF_000695765.1 Mesitornis unicolor | reverse complement strand
CAACCGAGTGATTCTGTGATTCTGTGACAGGCTCTGAGCCGTGATTCTGAATTTGCTGTCATTTCTTAATGTGTACCACAGCTTTGGAAATATATAGAAGAGTCATCATACAAATTTAAACATGATAAAGCAGTAAAGTGTATTTTAAATATTTGTGCCATTTTACCTCTGAACTGTCTGGAGGTCTAAATTTAGCATTGATTTGAGCAGTGGCATCTCTTGGCATCTCAAACCAGTGAAAATGATATCCTTGATTAGGTGTGGAAATGCCAGCTGTAGCTGTCAGTGCCTTCCATAGGAAGGAATAGCTGTAATGTATGGGGAAGTTTGTCAGTGTGTGTGATCTTGTCTGCTGGGTGAGGGGACCTGCCGTGGGGTAGAATCGAGTTCTTAATGAGGAAGTCATTACCTGGGTTCACTCCAGTCTTCATTCTGGGATCTGACTTATTAGCTGTAAAATGACAGCTAGAAAGTTCGTTTCCTTCAAAACTAATGCTAAATTGTGTTGTACAATTAATGTTGTGAACTTTGTGGGTGGGAGGTGCATTTTCATAATAGCACAAGCAGAATTTGGACAGGGAGTGGGAACAGTTGGGGTCCATGGAGTTCCCGAGCGCGTTGGTGATATTTTCCTGGTTATCTGTGGAAATAAAAGTTGGCTTTGAGGTGGAACGGAGCTGGATCCCCCGATAACACTGCTTACTCTCCTCAAACTTGTTTTTTGCTTGCCTTTTTCCAGGAATCTTGTTTCTGACAAACAGGACTCTCTAGCACAATGCGCAGACTTCAGGAATAGTTTACCATCCCAAGAAGCCATGCTGTGTTCTGGGCCCTTAGCTGTAATACAGGGACGAACATCAAAGTAAGCACTTATTGCTTTGTATGATCAGCGTGTTTGTCTTTCTTCCTATTACTTATTCCTGTACTTGGAACAGTGAGTTAATTCTTAAGATGCTAATGGCACTGAAAACTATCAGTAGCTCAGAGCGTGTCTTGGTTTTTGTTGTTTTAAAAAAGCTTTGCACATTTGTAGTGTGTATCTTAACGTTATTTTGAGATCGTTTGGGGGGCAGGAAAGCATGCTCTATAATTAATTGTTTTAAGGCTTTTCCTTATTGGATGGATAAAGTATTTGACAATTCTGTACATGTAATATTTTGATTAGCTAAACCGAACTTTTTACATTTTACATCTTAATGTTTAGTTTACCAGCTTTGGAGTAGGCCTACAAAGTTTGAGTAGTTCAGTTGTCCTCAAGGGATCTATTTAATGAAGTCTTTGAGGAAGTTGAGGGATTAGTCATCTAATGCATCTTTGTAACATCTGCAAATGTCACCAGGGAATTGTGTGACCCAGAGCAGACTCCTGTAGGTAATTGAATAGCCCATCTTCACCTGGATTTGAATTATATTTCCCAGATTTCTATGCAATATCTGTCCTTCACATCTGAGTTGTTTGAGGGTTTTTTTTCTGTTTTTGTTGAGCAAAACTGTGTAGAGTTGTATGAATTTATTGCTTGTCTCTAGGGAGGGATGAGGGAACTAATTGGGAAATATGTTTGAAATCCAGACAAACAACAATCTCTTTTTGAGTGAGAGAAAATACCAGACTTATAAATTAGCAGTTTGTCCAGAAAAAAAATAGTTGGTTACTTTTTTCAAATTAGCTTTCTTACAATAATACATTTATTTGCAAGAAATCCTTTGAACACTTTAGGCGAACCTTTTCTTGAGTTTGTTTTGTGACTTTCACCCGTGAGGGGCAGAGAAAGGTAAAGACAGTCATCTTCATCTTCTGTAAACATTTAAGAGCATTTGGCCACTGAAAAGCTTGGTTTTTTGAAGAGAAGGCAGATGAAAGGCAGAGAAAATGAACAGAAGGCAGAAAACTCTGTGGACCTTGGTACTTGTAAATGGTGCAGTGGGGGGGAAGGTGGTTTGCTAGGAAGTGCTGCCTTTGTCATTGAAAGCTTGAACTCTGGAAGCACCAGGGGCCTCTGAAAGATAAGTGTAGAACAGCTTGTACTACTAAAATATATATTCCTCAAACTAGTGTCTGATTTTCTGACTGGCATGTTAATTTTTCTTTGTTTTTGCAGTTCAGGAAGGCAAGCTGCAAGATTGTTCTCCATGCCTCATTTAGTGCAACAAGAAACAACGCTTGCATACCTGGAGAACCAGATAGCAGCAGCACTTACGTTACAGTCCAGTCATGAATATCGCCACTGGCTCCTTATCTATGCACGGTACCTAGTTAATGAAGGTGAGGCCTGCCATGCTGTGCTACTCGTTTACAGCTCTGATGGGTTTTTAGGAAATGTTCTATTCACGTCATGTCTGTGTATGATTGCACTTAATGTTCTCCTGTAGTACTCGGCTTCTTCACTCAGTGTTTTCTTAAAAGTAAAACAAACTGGTGAAGTGCATTTGCTTCCTGTAGTGCTCAGTACTGGGGAATCATGTATTGACACACGAACCGTAAACAGATCACGGGCTGGGGAAGCAGTGCCATCTGTGGACTTCAGTAGGTGGGAACTGTGTTGTGAAAAAATCCAGTGGTCTGTCGGGCGTATCGTACGTTTTATCTGGCAGCAACTACGGTCGTTTCAGAGACGTTGTAAAATATACAATGTATTCCTCAGGCAACTGATGATCACTGCCTGATGTGAAATGGAAGAGTTCAGAGTGGCAGATCAGAGTGTCAGGAGTGTCAGATCTCTGACTCTTTGTACCAGAGCACATAAAACTGCAGAGAATTTACTTGTGCTACGTGCACTTTGTACTTTTTTTACCTTCTAAAATCTCAACAGCCTGTACTTGTGGGCTGCCTAGGTTAAATTCCACAAGGAAAGAAGCCTTACAAGAAGGGTTGCTTGTGTATTTTATATTTCAGTATATATCTCTATGCTATTATATTCAGTGTTTGCCAACAAACTTGATGCTCCTTGGAGTCTAAAGGTCTCTGTTATGTCTCTGCTTGTCTGCATTCCAAATTTAGTAGTTGCCATTGTATTAATTCAGACTCATCATGCATAATCATTTTACACAGAGGGAAGTGAAATGGTTCGTGTTAGGCCACCGAATAGGTGTTGCCAGAATTAAAATTGAGCTCATTAATTCCTGCCTTTTAACCCTTACTTTATTTAACAAGAGAGCTTGATGAACTGTGTATGATTCTCTCTGTTCTTTCCAAGTTGAAATTAAAATATTCATCTTGGGTCATCTGTTAAAGAGACAGTTATCCTTTTAAAAGTCTTCACTAATTCAGAACCTCCCTATTGTATGTGTGGAGTTCATCTTGCTCTGGGCAAATGTCACCGCCTTGCATGTGTGTGCACACTGGATGTCACTGCAAATTCGATATTCGATCTATTTTACCTTGGCAAATTAGTCCTGAATGGATGGCTTTGTTACTTGCAAGGGAATTCCCTCCTCTGATTTTTGTGTGAATAAGGCTGGTTTGGAAACTGTGTGCGGTTTTATTAAAGGTTCTCTTTTACTTTTTTTTAACTCTTGTGCATATTAATTGGATCCCTTTTAATTTCGTTATAAGCTCTTTTGCTAAGGGTTTAGGAGATCTCTTCTAGTTTAGGAATATTTTAATATTTCAGAAGGATGTCTGATCTTTTGGTTTGGTTTTGTTTGGTTTTTGTGGGTTTTTTTAATACTGACTTCATTTTTCCGAATTCATAGATTGCCATTAAATGCAGCATAACAACTTTTCCCTTCCACTGGTTTTCATCTTGTGGCTTTCCAGCTCTTGTGGTCTATCTCTTCTATTAGTTTCCTGGCTATTGAAGTCTGTCAGTTTTCCAGTTCTTTGTGTGTGTGTTGGTTTGGTGTTGGTTTTGTTGTTGTTGTTGCTGCTGCTGCTGGGTGGGTTTTTTTAAAGCTGGTATCTTTATGTGGGAGAGGGGGAGCGAGGTTGAGATCATGGCAGCTCAAGCTAGAGTAACTACTTCAGGTTTTTCTCTCTATTATAGATAATCTTCAGTAGTGTTTTTTGTTTTGAGAACTTGAAATAAACCCCTTTGGAACTCTAAAATAAATCCTTTACAAATCGTCTTATCTTTCCAAAGATTTACTGTTAGAAGAATAATGATATTCTTTTTCAGAAATAAATGGTTTGGGCTTTATTTTATTATAGATACTTTTAACTGTTTCCTGAATGTTGTCAGTTACATTGTGGAGTGATTATATATTGTGAAATGCTTATGAATGTGACTTTATTTTCTGATAATATTCAGGGTTTGAATATCGTTTGCGAGAATTATGCAAGGATTTACTGGGTCCAGTCCATTACTCAGCTGGAAGTCAGTGGGAATCAACAGTTATGGTAAGTTTAACAAAGAATGAGGAAGAGTTTCCCGTGAAAATTACAGAACATGGATAGACAGTAGAACTTAAAATATGATTAAACTTAGTGGCAGGAAAGCAATCACACATTGTTTTTGCTGGCCCTGGAATCCTTTCCATACTCTGCTCTAATCTCAGAAGCAGGCTTCCTCCCGTGGCATTTGTATTTATTTCATGTGAAACCGTAGACAAATGCTGAGTGCCACAGTCTCAGCTCTGGTGCTGTCTTGAGTATGACATAGACAGAGCAGAGTTGCGTGTTCAGGCCTCCACATTTTTCAGACAGCAGCTCTGAAATAGTGACATGCCAGTGAAACATCTTCCCTTCTCAGAGCAGGCCTGGAGTCTGTAACTGCAGAGGCTGCACCAGCTTCATGAGTATAGAAAGGTAAAGACAGTTTTTATTCTGGGAGTCACGTAAGCAGAGTAAGAACATAAAATGCACGGCTCTCTCCAGGCAGGAAAAAGGGCCTGAATCCTATTTCCAATACAAAGTAATACATTCTGAGGATGCTTTTGTGGTTTTTTTTCTGCAGGGTTTACGAAAGAGAGAACTATTGAAAGAGCTTCTTCCTGTTATTGGACAGAACCTCCGCTTCCAGAGGCTTTTCACAGAATATCAAGAGCAGCTAGACATCTTGAGAGACAAGTAGCGTTTCCCCAGATTTTCCCTGTGGGGCCTGGTTCGAGAGAAACTGCTGAACAGCATTAACCAGAGACAGAAGAGGAGCGAGGGCCCGGTCAGTGGGGACACTCCTGAAGAGAGCAGTGCCGTAAGGGTACCAGGTACTTCAGGAAGTGACCTGCTTTCGTTTTCAAAGAAGCTCACAAGTGGATTCAAGAAAATGATGAGTGGATGAGCTAGACCGTTTCCCAAGTGAAACTTAAACCATCGAAGCTGTGGCCTCTGTTTCTGTGGAAAGTCGTGGATATGTACTTCAGGGGGGTCCTTTTGGATCTGGATCTCATTTTAATATCAAAACTAGCTGAGAACTGTTTGTGGGGTTTCTTGGATGTCCTGTGAAAAGCACAGTACTTCAGAGTACATTGAACAGCATATTTTAACCCTGTGTAGGGTTTTTTGCCTGAGGATTTATTGAGGCTCAACACTATATTAAATTAGATGAATGAGCCACATAAAAAGAAATTTCATAAATACTAAGGTATTATGCAGCCAATAGACTCTTTCCTGTGAATATAATAATAATAATAAGAGGCTGTTCTAACACATGGACTATTTTTGTACTAGAATTTGCTAACTTGTAATATGGAATTTTATTTGGCCGATAATTAGGTTATCTCTACAAAGTCATCTTGTAGGAAATTTAACTCTAATTATGAAAGCTATGTTTCAGAATAATTCTACCAAATTAACACGTCATCATCCGGTTTTTAATTTTTAAATGTTTGTAAACGGCATTTTGGGGGGAGCGGGAGGGATACAATGGGGTGGCTCTTTTTGTAAGTACAAAAATAAATGAACATTGCATTGGTTTAAAAAAAAAAAACAAAAAACATGGTCTTGAATTACTGGAAAGGGCACAGGTATCTCCAGAAGTGTCAACACAGGCTGAATCGTGTTAACATGTCTAGAAATAAATAATGCTATCCCAGTGATCTTTCCTCTGAAAGCAGGATCGGGCAAGTACTGGTGATCTCCCTAGAGCAGCTACATTTTCTCTTGGAGCCACATCTCGCCTGAGGGAGCAGGAGCTGTCTGGGAGCGCTCATTATCGCAGGGAACACAAAGCAAAATGGGCTCCCCCGACCACTGCCGAAAGCAGTCAGCACTGCAACAAGAAGTGAGCTTCATGAAGTTACGGCTGTGTTCTTTGTGTGGCATTTCATAATAACAAAATAGTGCTGGTAGCCTGCAGCAGTTCGCTTGTGGAGTGGTTTTGGAATTCCACTGAAACCAAATCAGTCAACTTGTTTTCTTTCCCAAAGTGTGCTTGGTGCTGGGAAAGAAGCAAGTGTATGTGTTGGTTCTTTCCGGGAGCTAACTATTCAGGTGTGCCTCAATTTATTGCCTTACTTAGAGAAGTTTTTGAGTAAGAAAATTTGTATTGAAAGGAGTAAGTAGATTTAAGCCCTTGTAAAAAAGAACAGTTTCTCCCCTAAACTTCTGGTGGCAACAAACACTGTCCTTTGCCCTCAGCCAGGACAAGGACTGGGTGTGCTCTTGTGGACTTTGGTTGAAGTCAACTGACCCTGTTCAGACAGGTGCCTCTACAGTTAGTATCATAGAATCGTAGAATGTGTTGGGTTGGAAGGGACCTTTAAAGCCCATCCAGTCCAACCCCTGCAGTGAGCAGGGACAGTGTTACCAGATCAGGTTGCTCACAGCCCCATCAAGCCTGACCTTGAATATCTCCAGGGATGGGGCCTCCACCACCTCTCTGGACAACCTGTGCCACTGATCTACCACCCTCATATTGAAGAACTTTTTCCTAATATCCAACCTAAATCTACCCTCTTTTGGATTAAAACCATTTCCCCTTTTCCTATTGCTACATGACCTTGTAAACAGTTCTTCAAACCATATGGTTGTTGGGATCTTAGAAGGGAGGGATGTGATCTTTACTGCAACAAAACCACACATTTGGAGGGTTTAGTTGCCTCCTGTATTCAACTGCCAGACCAAATGAACGCTGGATTACTTCTTTGTACAGCAATCTTGTGTGCACACTGACCGAAGTGTTGTGAGGAGCAGTAAAACAACTGACTTAGCAGCTCTTTTTCAGTATGGCATCAGTGAGTTTTCAACAAGCAGTGGGAAATGTAGTGACAGTACGGCTTGATTCTGCATATACCTGGTGGGAAAAGTGAAGGTGATAAGGAGAGCCATCCACCCTCCACTGATCTCTAGTCCAAAACACTTAGGAGTACTATGACAACCAGGCATGGCAGAGCTGTGAATGGTTCATATGCCTATTGCAGATTAGTCTGCACTCATGGGGACAGGTGCTATATTCCTCATATAATAGAATCATAAAATTGATTGGAATATTGGGTTGTAAGAGACCTTTAAAGGTCACCTAGTCCAACCCTCTGGCAGTGAGCAGGGCATCTGCAACTACGTAAGGTTGTGCTCATCTTGTGCTCGTGTATGCAGGTAAGCAACCCACTGAAATGATTGAAACAGGAGATGGACATTGTGTCTGGGGGAAAAGGTGGGTCTGGTCCAGAGCCTGGTGCAGTCAGTGGGAGTCTGGCTATCGGCTCCCGTGGATTTTGACTCTAGACCATTCTGTGTAGGCATCTACCAGGTTTGTGGTTTAATGAGGAAAGAAGGAAGGAGCACGGATAGTTTTGGAGGTGTTTGATAAGTGAAAGCTCTGAGACAGGAAGCTGTTTCCTCCTGCCAAAGGCAAGATGTTTGGAGCCTGGACATCCTCTGTTCAGCCTTGTGCTGTTCCTGCCAGTCTGGTATTGAATGCTGTTTAATAGGATTTAAAGGTAATTAGCTAAGGGAAAGTAAGTTCTTGGTCATGAAGTCTTTGAAGAGATGCTGAAATACTTCTTACGAAGAGCTGTCTCCATGTTGGACACTACATAGGTTTTTCTGCCTGTTTTTTCTTGGGAGGGTCTGACACAGACTGACCGACCAAGAATATTATGATTTTAAATTCCATGTAAGGAAATATATTGAAATGAACATTTTTTTTGAACTGGATATTTTAACACTTTCTGCTTACATTTAGCACCTTATTTTTTCCAGAGGATGGCTGTGAAAACTGTTTTAAGGCTGTATTACACAGTCAAAGGCAGCCTGCAGCTGAATCATCGAGGAACACTTTCAGTGTGGGAGTGGTGGGAGGTTGTTTTGAACAACTCAGGAGCTTTTATTAATTAATGGTTTGGTTTGGTCGCAGAAATGGGAAGGTCCCAGGCGCGATCAGACGTTCTCACTACACCGTGGCTGACAACACCCGACAAAACTCCTTCGGGCCGTCCCCGGCGTTCTTATCCTGGCGCCGGTGAGGGAGGACCCAACGGGGGCTACATCAAAAAACGGAAATAAAACTGGATCTGTTATGTATGTGCTTCACTCCGATGGCGGCCCAACGGCTGGGATCCGCTGCCCTCCTCCCCTCAGCGCTCCCGCCATTCCCACCCCCTCAGAACGGTCCCGCCCCAGAACGCTGGAACGCAGCCCGTGTTTCCGCGGGGCGTCCTTTCGCCGTAGCACCCGCACCGGAAGGGCGCTTCGGTCACAGGCGTCCGGGCGCAGGTTGCTCGGTAGGGTCCGGAGAGCTGCGTCCCTGAGGGCCC
>NW_010160881.1:29636-62430 GCF_000695765.1 Mesitornis unicolor | reverse complement strand
ATATAAAGTACCGTTCTGGTGGTTTAGCCATGATGTGAAACCTCACTTTTAAAAAACTTCTCCAAGCATTTTAAGTGACAAATTTTTTAAAGTTTTTTTTACATTTGTTTAAATTTTATTGAACTATGAGACTTGAAATCATATGCAGTAGACCTTGCTTAGATTCCTGTGTGCTGCATTACATGTCCCACTTCACAGAAGACTGGAAAAGGAAAAATACACTCATGCAAGGAACGGAGAAAGATTTCTGCAAAGTCTGCAAAAAAAGCCTAAAGCCAGTAATGTTTCTGGAAAGAGGGACTGGGGAACCTTTACAGTAACAAAAGGCTGGAACACAGGAGCTGATGTGACAAATCAAATTAGAAGTTTGACTTGGTTAGCACAAATCTACTGATCCTCCCCCTTCAGACATTTTCAGGACCATTTGCAATTACCTACTCGCTCCCTATCTTTCACATGAGTAACTCCATTCAAGCTTCTCCTCAGTCTCTATAAATGGCTCCTTAAGGTTGTAATAGGATGTTTTTTGGCTGAACTACCATTATGCAAATGACAAATCTTTGTGTCTGTCTCTTGCTAACTACGCAGCTGAGACTGTACATCTTTTTTTGCTTTTCAAATGGCAAGGCAAAGTACAAATGCGAACCAAGAAGAGTAGTCTGCACTTCTCTAAAGAGACACAGTAGACATCCTGCTGGTGGGTAACAGATTTTTTTGGCAGGGCTAGGATTTTTTTTTCTCACCACTGAAAGCTTGTAACAGTACTGTGAATATTCTACTTCAGTATGAACCTTGCCACAATTATCCCTTGCTGTCTTCACACTCATTCCCTTTTAACACTGTCTTAAAACTATATGACTCGTGTCAGCAAACACTTAAAAAATAAACTGATTGCCATTTTTCTTGAGGTTTAATTCAAGGTGTCAAGTCTATGTACAGTACTGAACAAATACAGGTTCAGTAGAGATCAGTTCCTCTACAAACACTGTTTTGGCAACTAAAATCTCGTTTCCTTTAAGCTAGCAGGTATTCTCTGGAAAGAGGATAGAAAAGAAAGAGGACAAATCTGGAATGGGAACTCCCAAGATGTAACTGTATTTTCTTAAAGCAAATGCTTGTCTTCAACACAACCTATTAAGTAACTAATTCCTTATGCCATGTACACTCAGGTCTCTCTCCCATTTCAATTTTAAAAGCAATTCATCACCACTTTTAATCCCTGACTCTCAGACATGAAGCCTATTAAACTATAGGCAGGTACAATACTTGCCTTTTCACTACAGCAAAACCCAGTTCGCTTTAATTTTAACTCTCCTGTACTGGGAAACCACTTACCAGGTTGAGAGTATTCCAAGACAGATGCCAGAGTGCTGCGGATAAGACCTGTCCATTGTTTCTGAGTTTCATCAGTCCTGACTGTTGGAAGAGTAACAATAGTTTTTACCCCTTGAAGGGCTGCGCTGACTGGAGGTGGGACCTGATTATCAGCTGATTTTACTGCTGTTTCTTTCAATACTCTTGTAATCAGAAATAGGATAGTGGGTAAGATCGTCATACACCCTAAAAACAAAACCAACAACAAAACGGCATTTCTAAAGTTAATTTCAACAAGTGTCATAGATAACCTCTTTGGCTTTCCCAATATGGATATATATGGCTACGAGAAAGGAGACACCAAGATAAGTTGCAATTCAGGTAACAAGCGATATGTATTCTTCAATATTTTATCATCAAATTCATTCATCAGTATAAATGAAGTGTATCATAACACAAGTCATACAAGCACACACTTAAAGTGTTGCTGTCAATTCAGGAATGATGATTCAGCTATTAAAGATCTGCCTTATGTGGCATATGGTACATGGTATGGATCATATTGAACACATCCAGATTGTTAAACATCTTAAAACAGATCTGCATATCACTAGGGTCCTATAAAGTAAACAGCAGCAGCAAGGGGTCTGGAAATAAGTATCCAAACAAAGTTACAGCACTTTCCATGGAAGCTGGTGTGTGGTATGAGCCCCAGAAGCAAAGTAAGGAAGTTATCTGGGTGTCTTACACCCTGGACAAAAGCTGTAGCCATCTGGCTATTCTACCGAGAAGACAACACAATCCTCCTACTACACTGCTTTTCTGAAGAAATCAACACCTATCTATGTTTTGTGCAGCCAGTCCTGCAGATGCAAGTTAGGCATATTCAAGAAATATTGGTCAAGTAACACAACCTGATTTTAGACACACGGGAACTTTCTTAGATGGAGTTTCAACAACACATGTAGACTTTAAGCCCCTGTAGGACCAAAAAAAATGGTGCTATTAGGTTTAGGCATGTAATATCATCAATCCACAGCTCACTTCAGACAGTCAATTCTCTTTTCATATCTTTTCCATGCCTCCTTTCCCCACACCTGTGGAAAAGCAAATCCCGCCATCTTCCTACTTCTGGGAATGCTGTGAGGATAAATACGCTAAGTAGAATAATAAATGGCTGAAAGGGACTACTCGAGGTCATCTAGTCCAACTCCCATTTCAAAGCAGCAGTGCTTTTCTAGATCAGAGTGACCAGGATCTTGCCCAATAGAGACTGCAAGAGTCTCACATTTTAAAGAAAGAAGAAGAAATATAAAAAAACCCACTCAGTCACAGAAAACGATGAATTATCTTTGTTCAGTTTGCCTTACATCCAAAGGCTCAATTAACATAAATGTCTGTGGATGTACAGTTGCCCCCTCCCTACAGCCATCAGCTGGCTACATCTTCTGGATGAGAAAAAACCCCAACTCTAGCAGTCTCAGTAGACTAACAAGAGTTTCTGAGCTATTTTCACTGGCCGCTTGCCAAATGCCAGGAGTCATGCCTTCATGCCAGTCAACATAGAAATTGCAACCTCTTTTTGCCCATCCAACACCCCAGGGAAAAGGAAAAAAAGAAAAAAAAGGGGAAAAAAAGGGAGAAAGGAAAAAGAACCAGGAATCAAATAAAAAGAGCACAGGACTCCAAATCAGCTCAAAATCTACTGTTTTTTAAAGAGCTGTAGGACACAAATAGACTGTTTGAAGACAGCCCAGGTTGTATTCTGAGCGTGACTTTATCCAAATACGTTATTTACCATGCATTTCATTGAGGGGCCAACCTCTAAAATGTCTTCTCTATGGCAGTGGGTGAAACTTTCCAGATACCCACAAGACAACTCTTAAGCAATTTGTTCTCTGAAAAGCAAAACTCAAAGAGCACAGCTTCCCATGCAATTGTGTCCTTTACCCCTGAACTCCATTCAGTGCAATTACCCTAGTTTACACATATCCTTTGTGACAGTCTCCCTGGGCAGAAGAAAGCTCCATTTAGTTTAGAGTCACATTTGGGATGACTGACAGCCAACGGCTGCAAAACCAAGTGTATCAGAGCTGAATTGTGCTGTTTGTCCCTCAGTAGGATTCTCTTCTCATCCAGCTGTTAATTAAATTCCTGATAAGTTCATGAAAAGTATCTCCGAGATGTCTCTGTGCTTTTACAATATGATTAAAGTTGCCCGAAAGGTTTCAAAATCATTAAAAAGGGAAGGAAAAAAATAACAATAAAATCATTATGATATAGAGCTCATCTTCACAGAAAACGTGCAGCATACATGCAAACTTAAAATCAAATAATTTCCTTTAAGTTGCTCACTGTAAAAGCCTAAATTCTTAATTTATTTTAGAAACTAAAAATAATTTGCTAATAGAGGACCCTTAAAGTATCCCATGAAAATGTATTTTGCTTGCTTTTAGCATCATAAGCTCACTATGCTTCCCCTACAGTCACCACTCATATGTATTTTGGTACAATCTCTTACCTGCTGGAGAGCAGAGGGAAGGCAGGTCAGACAGTATAGTAACAGTGGCAGCCACAAGACGAGCACTTTCCTCAGAGAGGTGGGATTTGGCCACAACGTGACTTGGAGAATCTGATACTTTTGAACTCAGATGGGGCATGTGCCGTACTAGGATGAACATGAGCAATTCCATGGCTGCAAAGACTAGAGATTTTCCAGGCACAAGACCACCACGCTCACCTCCCTCTCCTAAAGCAAGAGGATTTTCTTTTTCTTCAATATCATCTTCATCTGAAAAAAGGAAAGAAATGTCTCAGGAGACAGTTAAGAAGGATCCTATACCAAAGATTACATTAAACACTCTTTAAAAGAAGTTAAAAATAAAGCAGAAAAAGTTGCTTCACAGTAAGATATGACAAACATGGCTCACGTCAACTAAATGTTTTAGTTAGAATGACTTAAAGGGATTTAAAATGCTTTGAAAGTATTGTGATTGCAACAATACTTAAAATCCATCCAAAACTAGAAAAAAGTAGTAATACTTACACAAAAATGCAGTAATCATTTTGCTTCTTTTAAAACTGATTGTAAAATTAACAGCAATGACAGCCAAATAAACAGGCATGACAATATCTTTTTAATTTAATGGCTATTAATTACATGTTCCACCCTGACAAAATCTGATTTCAGCCTAAATTGATTATGAAAGAAGAGAACAGAAAAGCATTGTAAGAGTCTATCTCTGAGTTCATGATTTCAGTGCATTCAGTTCAAAAAGTCTCTCGTTTCAATGGCAGCTTGGCCAGCTGCAGCCTTTCCTTCACCCATTAAACAGCAACAGAGATTCAGTAAGTCAAAGCTGGCCTGAACTACCCCTATGGAGCTCCTATGAATTTAAATGATTGCTAGTGTTATCACATTCACTAATTTGAAAAATGCAACTTACTGAGGCTACAGTAAACACTTCCATTAGTTTATATGAAGGAACAGAGCTTCTATTTTTAGCTGTGCTGGTTCCTCAAGTTCCAGCAAAATCCTTTCTCTGTTTTTATGTGGAAAACAGGGAAAAGCTAACAGTTTTGGGTTTGTTCTTGTTTTTTCTCAACGGTATTTTGTGCCACACTAAGATGGTAGTTTTCCTTAACAAGAAAATATTCTTTGGGTTTTACTTCACTTATTTCAGGTAAAAGAAAACACAGCAGACCTAACCTAACCAGGTATCAGGGAACTGTTTGCCAGGTTGCCACCTGGAAACTAATTTACCTGGCAAAGATGGAAACAGTACATCCAATGTGAGACTTTCAAAGAAATAGTAAAAGGATGATTGAAAGGGAGGTGTTACAAGGAACAGGTTACTAAAAGTACGTCAGAAAATAGCTTCAGACAGATGCTAATACCCTTATCAAGGATATTCTTACATAAAGTAGAGATAAACTAACAGAATATACTGATGAAAAGCCTAAGCAAAACATCAGAAGCTGAAATGTCACACCAGAAGAAGCAGAGAAAAAAGAAGGAATTAATTTCACTAAAGCTCAATAAGGGTCAAGTAGGAATAGGATTTAGGTGTATCAACTCATCAGAGAATCTCAGAAAAATTTAAGTTGACAGGGACCTCTGTAAGTCAACTTCCTGTTCAAAACTTGGAAGACAGAGCAGATTGCTCAGGGCTGGTCCAGTTTTGAATATCTCCAGGCACGGACATGTCACAGCATCCCTGGACATCTGTTCTACTGCTTCATAACTCCTGTGGTGACATATTTTTTCCTTGTATCTCACCTGGATTTCTGTAGTTGCAACTCGTATCTGTTGCCCCTTGTCCTTCTACCATATCCCTTTCAGAAGGGTCTGGATTCGTCTTCTCCTTAAGTCCTCTTTAAGAAGGGGGATTACTATTCTATCTCATCTTTACCCTCTCTTCTGCAAACTAAACATCTCTCTCAGCCTCTCCTCGTGTATCTCACCTCCCTAAGCAGCTTAATGGTCCTCCACCAGACTTCTTTCAGCATGTCAACCTCTCTCTTATTCAGGATAAAGGGGAAGGGTGAAGAACACTAGACACTGCTCCAGATGCAACTTCACAAGCTCAAGTTGAAAGGAAAATCATATCCCTTAATCCACTGGTCATGCTTTTTCTAATGCACCCAATAACAGCCTTCAACATTACATAGGCACACCACAGATTCACATTCAACTAATTATCTAGCAAATCTGGTACCCAGTCTGTCAGTTCCCCAGCCTATACCAAGGCACAGGGTTATTCCATCGCAAATGCAGGATTTTTCATTTGTCTTTGCTGACCTTCAGCAAGTTCTCAGTCCTGCAGCTTGAGATTCCCCTGAAAGGCAGCACTGCCCTTCAGTGTATTCACCATTTGCACAATTTGGTATCATCCACAGATTTCCTGAGTGCATTCTGTCCTATCATCCAGGTTGTCAGTGTTTAACAGCAGCAGACCCAATATTGAACCCCAAGGAACATCAGTTGCAACCAGCTGCCAGTTAGACATCAAACACCAAACTCCATTAAAGCACAGCAGTCCAGCCAGTTATTCTCCTACTTTTCATTCAACATCTCTCCAATTTAACAATGATACTATGGGGTACTGGGTCAAAAGCCTTGCAAAATATCCACTGCTCCCACCACTAGCTTCATCCAAAGTTAGTTATTTCACCACAGAAGGTGATTAGGCATTATTTGTCCTTGGTAAGCCTGTGCTCACTATTTCAAATCACATTCTTCTACTTCATGTACTCAGAAGTGGTTTCCAAGAGAATTTACTCCAAAACCTTTTAACACACACAGTAGGCTTATTGGCACACAGTATCCCAAAACTCTCCTCACGTCTTCACTTATTGACTACTTTTTGTCACTCATTGGAAAAGTATCTTGAGCACCACAGCTTTTCAAAGATTACTTCAACAGCCTCAGCGTGTCATCAGCCAGCTCCCTCAGATGCATCCCATCTGGTCCCAGGGCATGTCCAGCTTTTACCTACATGGTCTCTAACCTGATGCTCATCTACTGTAGGTAGCAATTCTCTCCCCTAAACTTGCTCACTAGACAGAGACACAGGAGGACTAAGCAGAGAACAGTGCCTCAGATTTTTCCCTGATGTGTTTTGACATTAGATCACCCAATCCATTCAGCAGCAGGTCGAAATTTCCTTGGTCTTTTTGCTGCCAACATATCTATAAAAGCACATCTTGTCACACTTGACATTCATCACCAGTCTCAGCTTCAGTCAAATTGTGGCTTTCCTAATTTCATTCCTCAATACCTGACATTTTGAGTAGTCTTCCTGGGCAGTTTGCCCCCACTTCCACCATCCAGCCACTCCCTTGTCACATTTGAGCTCAGTCAGAAGTTCCCATTCAGCCAATTCAGCATCCTGCCATGCTTGTTTGGCACCCTGTATTTTAGGATGAGCTAGTTTTTGTCACTGAAGACAAACCATCTCTCTTTCCTTTGCCCTTCTGAGAAGCTTACCACAAGATCTCATTTGCAAGCTCCTCGCACAAGCCCAAGTCTGCTAAGTCAGGCCAAAGCTTTTGCTCTGCTACTTGCTTTCTTAATTTCCCTCAGCTTCAGACTGTTAACATCCTGCAGTGTTGCCCTTCCAGCAGGTATGGATTGTAAAAGTCTCTCATGAGATTCCCATAGCTTGTGATTAGAAGCCTTCTTCAAGTTGGTTTAATACAGCTTCACCCACCTCCTCTTCTTGATTAGGCAGTCTGTGGCAAACAAGGATAGAGTTCTTGACTGGTATCACTCTTCACTTCCTCTTAGTGGTATCAGTTCTTACCTGTCAAAGAGGGACAGCTGCCCCAGACACCTACCCTGATAGCTTGTTCCTTTTCACATCTTGCCAGGTGTCTAGTGTTCCCCATCTGCATGTCTGGAGATACAGCCTTTTGTTGCTGGAAGTCGCAACTGTGCAGCCTCCACTTCCGTGGGAGTCACATCCTCCAGGGCCATATTCCAGCACAGCCTGTGGCTGTTCCTCCTTCTGTGGCACATGGGGCTTGGGCTCCTGCACCTGCAGGATCTCTGTGAAGAACGTCATTCTTCCATTTCCCTTTCCTGACACCACACAGTCTGCTCACCTTCACATCTCACAGAGGAGACCAATGTCACCTCCAGCCCTGGCTGCACAGACAAGCACTTGGAGGACAGTCACATTGGGACTTTCATCTGAATTTCAAACCAGGTCATTAGACCTCTGATGTGCCAGAGATGATTGTTCTTCAGTCAGCAGACTGTGTCTTGCTGTATGTCACTGTCATCATTATGCTGATGTGAGCAGTCTTGCACAGTCTTGAGAAGCACTTCTGGGCTGTATGAGCATGTCTTTCCATGCCAACTGTCTTGCTCCTGTTTGCACACTCTGTTCCCAAAGCTCCTAGCTGCTGACACGCCCTGAATGTCAGTGAAGTAAGAACCCAGATGCAAGTCTGCTCCACTTTCTGGCAAGATTTCCTTCCTGGCAGGCAACTTTTCACATTGGTTCCAGTAGCAGTTCACTCACCTCGTGAATGCCAGTTGTGCCAAGGACACACCACCAAGACTCTACACTGGGGGCTAAACCATTAAACTTCAGGAAAAAAGGTAAATTAAGTGCTAGAAGGCAGTCAATAGAGAAACATTAATGAAACTGAGCAAGGTATTAGTAAGACCTTAAGTGGTGTGCTGGGTATAATTTTCATCACTGATATTCCAGAAAAATGAATGAAAACCATGAAAACTGCTAGTATGATCAGAGAAAGAAAACCCACATCTTACAAGAGTTAAGAAATCAGCAGGTAAGATTACAAATACATCAAAAATATATGTGGAAAACACAGCATTTTTCATCCTCACTTTAACCATACTCTAATGTACTTGAGCTCCTTTCTCAATATGAAAACCTGTTGCTAATTTACTCTGCAAAGGAAGCTGTGTTTTCAAAATCTTACTTAGGGTGTTCCTTTTTTCCTGCAAATAATCTTGAGCTGCTCTTACTATCTGCTGGACAACTCCTGTAACCAGTAGCTGGACTGAAGGAGGATCCCAGGTCAGAAGGAGTCGGTGAAGCACACTCAAAAGCTCAACACCAAGAAGCTACAGTAAGACAAAATACATATTAAAAAATTAATTAGGACTTAACAGTTCCTAATTGTTATGTCATTTGCTTACGATGAGCAAATGCTCTTCTCATGCAAAAATAATTACAGCTTTTGTAATTGTGACAGATGAAAGACCAAGACCTAGAAAAAGCTGATTGTTACAACGTGCTCATACAGTACCTGATCCTCTGCAATATGGATCCTGGCACAAGGGGAATCCAATAAAGTGTGAAGTGCTTGTAAACAAGATGTAACATGCTCAACAGGCTCTTCAGGTCGTGGGGAACACAGAAACTGTATACTAACACCTGAAAAGAGCAAGAATTAAAAAGAATGTTCACGTCATCATAAAACCAAGTTTTCATTTTTAAAATTTCTTTGTATGTATAGCAGGTTCTTAGCAACTTCAGAAAGATACATGTTTTTCTCAATTCTTCTTCCCTTAAAGAAAAATAGTTTATGGATTGTATTCACTTTCTGTTCTGCATCATGTCTTCCCCAAAATTTGGCACGAAATATAAAAAGTGACAGCAAGAATCTTAGATTACTGAATGGAAATCCACACTTCGTTCTACAGATCTGTAAGTCAGACTTCTGAATCCTTCAATTGTAAACTGAGTTTTATTTTATTGAACTCTCTTAAATGTAAAGACAAATGAGATTAATTTAAGCCTCAAAAATTATGCAATATTCATATTATACACATGGCACTTAATTCTGGTTTTAAATATCTCTATATCTCAGCAAACTGTTGGTATTCCTCAGAATATGTGATCACATCCACCTATTAAAGCTGTTGGATAGCAACAAAGAAAACAGTAAGCACAACTCACAGATGAAAAACTGATGCAGAAGCTACTCCATGTGACTTGCCAAATATCAGTCTCTACTTAACTATGTTTCTATGAGGGTATGTATTTTAATTAACCTTAGAGCTTTTGTGTCTTTGATGCATAACATTTTGTATCATCTGAATTATATTACACCATAGAACAGTTCCTACTCATTTTATTCAATTACACAAATAAATTAAATATACAACTTGTCTATAAAAATCACAGTAATCACAACAAATATTCTGGTAAAGCCATAAAGAAAAAAAAGAGGCAGACAGATGCCGAGAGAAGGAAACAGATATTTTGAAACATTACTCTCCAGACGTAATGCATTTTAAACTTCACAGTTTTCAAGAAAATTATCTTTCCTTATTCCCATACCATTTTATACCATAATGTGCTGGTACTTAACTCTAAACTTGTAACTCTTACCCAAAATTAAGTGCATTCGATCTTTGTTTATCTCTGGCAAAGATTTAATGGTAGGTGGAGTTCCAGGTGTCTGGTTTATCATAATGGGTGTAGCACGTTTCTGTGAATTGGGCTTTGCTGCAGCAGTCTCTTCTGTTGACTCTGAAGCATTAAATCCTGTACTGTTTAGCCAAAGGGCCACTGCATGTAGTATGGGAGCCCAGGAGTTTCGGTAATGCAGTCTAGCTGTATCAATTGTTTCTGGAGTGTAAAATGCTCCCCCTGTTAAATTAGCAAAGCAAAGGTAAATTCTGAAATTCTCTGCAAATTATAGACAAAAAGCACATACTCTAAATTTATTACTTTATTTACTCTAAGTGTATTTGATCATGTACATATTCAGATGTAATCCTTGTTAGTGACAATGCATCCTGATTCTCCTTGTGAAGAAGCAACATCAGTACCTCTGGTAAGAAATTGCAAAGGCCATGTTGGAACAGTAAGCCGACAACAAGAAAGGCAGACAAAGTCATCAGATCTTGCAGCATTTTTCATACAGAACACTCATAATGCAGTAAAATATTGTAAGACAGTATCCACTTTAATCTCAAGGGCTATCTTACAGCAAACATCTTTTTGTATCTGATATCAAAGTATTAGAGGTGTAGAAATATTCTTAATTAAGAATAATTCTTAATGATTTTAATGATCTCTGTGATTCAGATGGATTTCCTTCATTGCAGACTGAAGGAAAAAAAAGCTCACTCAAAACTTCAAACGCACATTCCTATTACACATAGGTAGAAATTTATCACTTGCATAAAACACATGCATGCGAAAGAATTTACAGTATAATTTTAAAGTCTCAGCCTAAAGAGGTTTTTTCTGTTTTTCACAACAACAAAAAGAAATTCCAGTGCTTACCATCTGGTGGAAGCTGCGTAGCAAATTCAGCTGGCAAAGTTAAGAGAGCATAATCTTTCAGTGCAGCTAACCAGAGACGGCTAAGCGCAGGCAGCTCAGGCTGTACAAGTGTTATCAAACTGTCTGGTGGCAACTCGTCTATAGTACCAAAATCATCCTCATCCTCCTCTGTGCTCTTTAAAACATGCTTTGGTTTGGTCTCTGCTTCTTTCTTAATTTTCATGGCAACAACATACACCTGCAAGAAAAACAGATATGAAAGTACATGCTGTAAAATCCTGAAAAGAAAAAAAAGCAGCCGCTTTTCCCATGTTAAATTAACAGATTCCATACACAAATGACTCACTGGAAAATGACTAAGGAAGAGAGACTTGGATAAAATTACCTTTTCTTTAAATACTTTTTCTTTTATTTCGACCAGTATATAACATTTAGGGGCATAAATGGCACTTTCCTAAAACAATCTGGCTACACATTTTTCCTAAAAAAGTGTCAATTACTGCTGCTCTACACTGGCTTTAAATGTGTTACATGAATACAAGAATATTTACATGTTTGTCTCTGATAGAGGCTAAGAGAGGATAAAAGGATTTTCAAAAACTTACTAAAGTATAGGGCTAAGCAGAAATATCAGAAAAATACAGTAAAAATAAGCACTTTCAGAAACAAATAGAAATAGGTGTCCTTGCACAACAGATGCTTCATATTAAAGTTGAAAATTACAGTATGGGGTGATTAATATTACACAGTTGAAATGTTAATACTTTCCTTTGTAATTTCAAAAGTAGATTCCAAGAAAATGTAATGAAAAAATCCCAAACCACTACACTAAAAGAAACCAAAGTACTATTTGTGTAATTATATGTAGAGCTCTATAGCATGCAAGTAACATTTCAAGAAGCAAGGCAATGTAAGTAGTGCTAACTCTGTCTTTTGTAAGTAGTTGAAGATTTCTGGTATTCCAGTCATTCCCCAATAATATCTACATTAAGCTTGTAATTTATCAGGAACACTTTGAGAAAATTCTTGGTAGTTTACTGTAATATTTTACCAGAATATACTTTAAGGGTGTTTGTGTTACGAGTTGGTTTGTTTGTTTGTTTGGGGTTTTTTTTTAAACTTTAAAAGCAATAAGATGGAAAGAACAATCAGAATTTGATAGGGTATAAGGGTATACTTTAATACAGAAAAGCACAGTAAAACAAAGAACAATCAAGCATCATGGTAAATACAGATTGACAGAATGGCAGAAAAAGGAACAGAGAAAGAGGAAAGATGAAAACATCTCAGGAGTGGAACTGCAAGAGGTAAGGAGGAGGGCAGGTGCGAAGCTCATGATGAATAGTCAGTAAGGTGTGAGGCTGCTATTACACTGCAAAATCTTTTTCAAACTTTAAAGATGTCATGGTCAATGTTTACCTCAGCCCATGCTTTCAGAACCGCAAGTTTTTCCATAGTGGTAGCACTCTCTCGGTAAAGCTGGCTAGAAGATCCCTTTCCTGCTTGTACTTTATCCAGAGAAGAGACAAGAAGGTTGTGAACTCGGCGGAGGTCATTCAGATCACTTACAACCCCACTTCCTATCCAAGTGCTACATACCTGGATAACAAAGTTTAGAATCATTCTAAACTAGGGGAAAAAGTCAATTACCTTATAAACAAAAAAAAATAATCTGTAAGAAAACAAAACCCAAAACAACCACCATAAGAAAGATTAGCAGCTCTCCTGCTTAATATCAAAAAATCCAAGGTTTTCCTTTTTTCTCCCCACCCATGATAACAGAATTGCTTAGGTAAGCGGTTACAGCTGCTGTATTTGCAAAGCATACTACAACGGAACTTAACAGATACATGGAAGAACACTTAAAATAGTTTTTTAATCGTTCATAGATAGGCAATAACATGTTCAATAATATGTTCTGTTTCCAAGCGTCTGGTCAAATCATTCAAGTAATGGGTCCTTGCATTCACTGCGAATGCAATCAATAAAAGTAAATCTTTAGAAACCCACTCCTCTCAAATTATATATGAAGGCTCCATACTAATGATAAGATTATTAACAAGAAAACACCAAGAAAAGAGTGAGATAAAAATCTTTAAACAACTAGGCTTTGATCTGGAACCAACAGTACTGCATTCTGAACAATCAATACCAGACATGGTGGACTAACAGTTGGGTGTCTCCTCACTTTTCTTTTCTTTTGAATTAAATAGGTACTTAAAATCCAAACATGATACAGATCAGCTGCCCCTGTCTAGTGCTATATGTCTGCATTCATCCTCTGAAACACATTCACATCCAGACATAACACAGGCAACAGAAGAATTCTGGAGCTGGATTTTCACTGAAAGGTTGTTACTATGACTGTAATGAGAATGTTCATTTTCGAAAATATAAAACTGTATAAATTTAAATGGAAGTTTAGTGTTTAAGGGTAAATTATCAGTAAACAGCATTTGATTAGACTAAAAAGCATCTCAAAAATACATTACTACTGGTCTCATTAAGCAAGGGGTTTTTTTTGTTTGTTTGTTTTGTTTTTTCCCCTCCCCTTTTAGGAACAAATGCAGAACTGTCATGGAGACAGTTAGTTTCAGAAAGATGAAATATTTTCTGATGTCACTCCCAAAAAGGACTTTTGCACTTCTGAGGAACAAAAAGATATCACCAGAAGAATAAAGAAAAAACATCACCGCTTAGGTTTACAGAATTTTCCATCCATTTGCTACTACTTCACTTCTACATCTTTCTTCCAAAAAGAGGAAAAATCAGTTTGGCTTATACTGTCTGAACAATTTTCTCTGTACCTGGCAGGCCTTTGCTGTTATATCAGATGGTGTATCTTGGGAAAAAGCTGGCCTCAGAGCAGCTCCAACCTGTCAATAGAAAGAAAAATTAAAAATCCAACTAAAATAGTGACACAACATTTTTCATCTTGTGTTAAGGCTCAAGCACACGTACAAAACAAGACTGCCAATTCTGGCATTATAGTTACATTCTAACTTATCCTTATTGTCTAGCAGACATTTGCAACAACAACAAAAAAGTCCTAAACTGGTATTTTTCCTGCTTGCCTATTGCCTTTTTAAGCCTCAACTACCTTTGTCAAATACGTGGTATTATCTTTCTTCTGTTAATGAGTATCCTTTCAATCGTGAAAGCATTGCAGGTCCAATTTATGCTAAGGCTCAACAAGCCACTGACTTTTTGATGTCCTAAGGAGTAACGATGTGAAATCAAATGTTTATGGTTGGATTTGCATCAAGTTCCCAAAATGACAAATATTGACAAAAACAAGCCTTTTAGGAAGTTGTTATAAGGCAGCATTTCTCAGAAACAAAAGGAACCAAGTCAGAGACAGAAGCAATGGTTACAGCACTGCAGAAGGAAGGAAAAGGCAGGAAGTGAAAAGCGTGAAAGCCTGCCTTTAAAAAGTATTTGCAAAGATCTTGAAGACACAGTGAAGACAAAAGAGGTGAACGAGTTAAGCTATGCAACAAAATAAAGCAATAATACTCTAAGATAAATCTTCAGCTGCCCACTTCCCATTCCTATACTTTTGTAGTTTTCATTTAAACAGAAGTATATTCATTAATTCCCAAGAAAACAGATTTATTAGATTCAATCTAGAACTAAATCAGCGTTATTTTCCAATTCCTAATTCTACAAATCAAATGCCACTCTTGCCAAAAATTAAATGTAACTTATAACATTTGGCTTTCAAGAATCAATAGCTACTGAATTTTTAAATATTGTCAGCTACTAAATTACAATAAATAGGAAGAGTTACAAAAATAACTTCTGAAGAGGTAAACAAAACTCTCTTCAGTACATTTTCAGACAAAAATCTCTTTACAGGTCGTTTGAAGTTACAAAATGTTCTCAAAACTAATAGTGGCATATTGGCATAAATATACAATTTCCTGAACTTATAAAGGAGGTCTCACATTAGCCTGATACTGCTCCAGTATCACATGGCCTGGAAACTCTGGCTCAGGAACCGATGCAAATTTCTTGATAATGTCTTCAAGAGCTTGAAGACCCGCCATTCGTAACTGGTTGCTGTGATCAGTCGCAGCCATGAATGCCATTCGAATAAGGTCAGAGAGATGGAGTACTAAGAAGTCATCTTGGAACAAAACAGAAAGAACTATTTAGTAACTTAAAAGATAGCTAACATGACAGATATTTGTAACATTTTCCTCATTGACAAATTTTTTCCTATTCTTTTTCAAAGATCCACATTTAGGATATGGAAGAAGGCAGAAAAGAATGTAACCTATTTTTCTTCCTGGTTTTCTCCTCCCTTAAAGTGATACAAAGGCTTCTATTTCCAAGACTTAATAATTTAATCATAAATTTGAAACAAAGTGAAATACAGGATATACAAAAGTTGCATTCAATAGAGTACATAAATGTGGCTGAGTAACTCAGAAAATATTAGAACATTTAGTAAAGCTAATTCTAGTGATCTCCCCAACCCCATAAAAAGTCAAGGCAATTCCTGTTCGAGTCCTATGCTTATAGTGACCTCTGCTGATAAAGGAAAACCTCGTCAAGTTTAAACACCTAAAAGCTGAGTATGTGCCTCTAGTTCTGCTCCCAAAAGCTACATCCAAGGCTGTAAGTAAGCAGCAGACAACATGCAGAAAGACCAGTACATAACTCTACATATTTTCAAGACTGAAGGTAAATAAGAAAAGTTCATTTTGTAGCTGAAACTTTTCAGAAACATATCAGTAAAGAAAGACTGGAGATCACTTAAAAACTACAAAGTAGTAAAGTCTGCACTTACTTTTCAGACCATCACAGATGTTAGTAAAATTTAAATATTCTGGAAGTTGAGGTTGGGGCTGAGGGGAGGGAGGTTTGAAGTTTGCTGAGATTTTCTTTTTATGATACCAAATACATCGAGTTCACTTTAAATACATTCTCAGGATTATTATATGCAATCCTCTGCAAGATCCTATAAGCAGCAGTTATTTCATGATCTCTATTAATACAATGCCACCTCAAAAAAAACTTTCCCAAAACTCCTCCCTCTTAAGTCTTCAGTGACCTCAGCTCAAATCAAGTCAGAAACAAGATTTTCACAAAACCAAGGCACAGAGCTGGAGTCAGACTGCATCAAAGCAGCACAAGCAAAGACTCAATAAATCTCCGTACCACAGCAGACACCCTCAACAACAAACACACTAAAGTCCCTCAATCCCATGCATTCTAGGATGCTCATGATATTCATACTACATACACCAAGTCCTCATGAGCGCTACATGGGTGAAAGTAAACATTCAGTGCGCCCCAGAACCAATACGCATGAACAATTCAAGGAAAGACACTTCCCACTATCTGTTAGAAAAATGTTTCTTCACAAAACAACTATATCATCTCTGATCTCTCAGTTTTGATCCTCTAACTCATAAACTTATCTTCAAAAATAATGGATTTTATAAAACAGCTGGGAACATGTCTCCTTGTAACTTCATCCCACAACCCCTCTCTCTTCAACCATTGCCACAGCAATAATTACCTGGCCTTATCTACATTTTCTTTCATAGAAGCATAGAATGTATTGGGTTGGAAGGGACCTTTAAAGATCATCTAGTCAAACCCCCCCCCTGCAGGAAGCAGGGACAATGTTACTAGATCAGGTTGCTCAGAGCCCCATCAAGCCTGACCTTGACTATCTCCAGGGATGAGGCCTCCACCACTTCTCTGGGCAACCTGTTCCAGTGATCTACCACCTTCATGTTGAAAAACTTTTTCCTAATATCCAACTGAAACCTACACTTCTCTAGTTTAAAACCATTACCCCTTGTCCTACTGCTACATGCCCTAGTGAACAGCTCTTCCCCAGACTTCTTTTAGGCACCTTTCAGGTATTGGAAGGTCACTATAAGGTTCCCCTGGAGCCTTCTCTTCTTCAGGCTGAACAACCCCAACTCTCTCAGCCTATCTTCATAGGAGAGGTGCTCCAGCCCTTTGATCATCTTTGTGGCCCTCCTCTGCACACACTCCAGCAGTTCAGTGTCCTTTCCTAGCATCCCTTCAGCCTGGAGATGCTAAAATAATATCTGAAGTATAATTCTTTGCTGTCATTACATTAAACTCAGAAACTGTTCCCAGTTCACCCCAAGCTAGAAGTTTACTGCTTCTATTTCAGACTGGAGAAAAGATTTGCAAATCTAAGGGTATTTGTCCAAACAGATCAGTCTGTCAGAATTTGTATCTTCCAGAAAGCCTCATTCTTTGTGTTCACAGTATGGTAACTACAGTGGTTATACAACTAGAGTTTTACTGACTTTTGCTGGCAATCTTCTTTTTTCTGAACCACTTAAATGAAAGGATAACTGCTTATATTTTTTTCTTGGTTGTATAATCCTAAGCTGTAAAGAGGTGCCAAAAATTAAAAAAATAAAAAATTAAAAATTAAAAATGAAAACCAAACCAAAACGTGGACGTTCTGTAATTACTTTTTGGGTTTTTAAGTCTGGCTGAACGAGCCAGTGCCAGATCAAAGTGTGCTTTGTTCGCATTCTCACACAGCATGATAACTCGGCACAGACAGTCTGCGGCAAACACACGAGTTGCCCAACGAGGTGCTACTGAAGGCTTGGATTTATCCTCTTCACCCAAAGTGGTAAACATTGTATCATCGTCCATCTCATCCTTCTTCTCCGATTCCTCATCCTTCCCTCCTCCTAAGGGAGCAGCAGTGCTCATGTCTACAACAGAGAACAATTAGGAAAAAAAAAATCCCACTGTTACAATCCGCAGAAGACAGAGAAGGACATACTCAAGCCTCTCCTTACACTCAAGATTGAGACTAATTCTTCTGTTGAAACATGTGAAAAATGGAAAATGGCACAGGAATATCAGTAAAAGGAATGGTTTTCACCTCTAATCTGGGCTACTATACTACCCTTTATTTAGCTTAGATTCCAGTAACAGATACCAACTATAGCTGAATCTCATATTTAAACTTCTCAACATTAAAAATTAACCTATTCAATTGCCAATAAACAGGGTAAGGAGATTACCAGGCCCAGAACTAAAGATCAGCTTGGCTTTGAACTATTCTGTTCCTGTTTCAAGTAAAAGCTAGAGGGCACGTTAAACTGAAACAGAACTACAAAGTTCCATGCCATGGGACAGATCTACAGCCAAGCAGGCAGTTTATGGCACCCACAAATGTGCTTAGCATTCAAAAATCTTATTTTCTGTAAGTATTGCTGTGGAACTTAATTTCAGAAAATAAAATTACTTCAAGGATCACATTAAAAAAACTAAATCCAAACAGCGACAAAAAAGCAAAACATCTATATACACTTCTACTATTCAGAAAAGAGAACAAAAAATCTCAGTGACAAGGTCTAAATTAGCAAAATGCCAAGATACTGACAAAAATTACTCTGGCAATAATTAGAGGAGAACGATAAGAAATTATTGCAAGGGTAACCACCTCAACCAAGGCATGCTTCTTAAGAAGTTTAAACTTAAGCAGCTGAAGAGCCAAGAGAGCCAAGCTAAAGAGAGAAAGAAGCTATGGCAAGTCAAACATGGATGAAGCCAATTCACTACAAGAATGTTGTGAGAACGCATCAAGGACCTTATGTGGCTGACTTATAAATCTCTGCTTAAAAAACAAATCATATGTCAGCTAATTGGATCAAAGGAGTTTAATAAGCCAGCAACTTCATTTTGAAGTATAACTGGTAGAAATTTATTTAAGTATGGTTCTCTTAGAGACTATTTCACCTACTAAGAAACAAACAAAAGATTGGACAATCATGTTAAAACCTTTAAAACCTGTCCCACATGAAATAAGAAAAAGACATGCCAACTTCAAATTCAGGAAAACCAAGTCTCTCTCACTAGGCCGGTATGTGATAACTACATTGCATTAAGAAATCACTGGTAGCATTACTCATCAGTAAATGTCAAGCTGGCAGCATTTAGGAAGAGCTTCAGGATGAACACATAGTATGCCAATAAACAAGTATAAATGCAAGGGAAACAAGCAGAATCTGCGTCACAACCATCCTACAAGCTGAAAAAACAGGAATAAGGTCTCAAAGGACAAGATCTGTGCAAACAAGTCCGCAAAGCTGAACAATAAGCAAAAGTTTCATCACCATGGTAACCCGTCATCACATCAGTAACTCACAAAACCTCATAAAAGCAAGCTCAGAGTGTTTACGGCACTCTTCCTTCTGCAATGGTCCTGATGTATAAAGGCTAAAAAGAATTGGTCTGCTTTCACTAAGATACTGAAATGTCACAGTAATAATTAATCACACTGCTTCTCTGCTGGAAATCCTACTTTAAGGCAGCTAACTTTTTAATCTTCAAAGCAATGCTCTGAAACTTAACATAACATTGATTTCTTCTTTCTAAGGAAGTTCTAATGCACTATAAGCAATGTTCTTTATATGATATAAGTTATGTCTTAACTAGGATAAAAGACAAGCTCCAAACAAATATTGCCAGAAGATGCTAATACCAAGGGCACGCTGTCATTTATGCGAACACTACAGAACACTCACCACTGGAAGCTGCAAGGACATCCTTACAAAGCATTAGCCAGTGAGAAAGGTTTTCTACTGCCAGCGATGAAAGCATGTGTCCCAGAGTATCGTGGATATCTGAGCACAACTTCCGATCAGTCTCCCGATCCAACATTCCAAAAAGGACACCTTCAAGGCCTGTCTCCGTTATATTAACTCCCTGATGCCGGGAATGAGCATCTCGTCGAGAACCAGCTCCTGGTGCAAAAGGATTAGTATCTGCAAAAGGATAATGAGAGATCTTTTCTGAATGCAGTAACTCAATTTTAAAATTTAGAATAACAGACTAGAATTGGATATTATGTATTAGTGTGTATGTATAGTTCTGATAATGATAAAACAAGATGTTACTGAATTTCTTCTGAGTTAACACTATGAAGATTTAAATACAGCGATTAATTTAATTTATTTCCTGAAGGCAAATAACACATCCTACTATTACTGAAAAAAAACCCAACCAAAACCAAAAAACGCACATGCCCCATGAATTTGTGTAAACCTGTAACAGTATTTGACTGTAAAGAATCTTTCCAGAGACAGACTTCACTTATTAAATAACAGTAAGCACACAATTCTGTGTTAGTATGAAGACTGTGCTGATCAACAGCGTTGAGCCTCCTATTTTTAGAATAAAATGATACACGTAAGAATTGAACCAGCCAGCAAAGTCCACAAGCCTCACAGACATGCTGCTAACAAAATAGAGCACAACTAGGTACCCTCAGTCAAACAGCATAGAATTGCATCAAATTTCAAAAAAGCAAGACCTAAAATAACAGAAAAACTGTAAAAAATGTTTCCAGTGTAAATACACTGCATTCCCCATTTGATTGCCAGTCTTAATTGGGCAGAGAAGTCTGAACTTCACAAAAAGTTAAATTATATGTGAAATTCAAGAGACAAGCAGGGGTATGGCCAGAATTTATTGTAGCTGGAAGGGATGGGTTTAGGTCTTTGTTCTGTTGTTGGGGGAGGTTGCTGGGGTTTTTATTTTCCCTCTCTGAAGGTAAACCATACATACACAAACATATGTGCACCCAAATGTTACAGAAAGGCCACAAGAAAGGAATACTTACTGATGCCACTGTTTTCTTTGTCTCCAGCATTTTTTGCTAAACTCATGGCATATTCACATACTTCTGCTGCTTCCCTCTGTGCAAGCTGTCGTAAACATGCAACTGCAGCCCGGCGAAGCAGCAAGTGTGAGCTGCACAAATGAACCTAAAAATCAGAACCATTACAGACAAGTGACCTGCTGTACCACTATATCAATAAATCAGTGCTGCTAAGGACTAACAGCATTCTGCTTTTCAGTTATGTGCTCATGTGTGAGCTGCTGGGTACCAAGCTCTTTACAAGATTTTGAAGTTCAGAAGCAAGCACTCTTTGTACTGTACGAATATGAAAATAAAGCTGACATATACAGAACTGACAGCTGTTATCTGCTTAAAGAGATAAGAGCTTAAATATTGGAACTACTGTGCCAGTGTGATTTAGACTAATTATACTTTCCAACCTGTTACACTCTTCAAGTACTACTGAACCTCATTTTCTGCTATAGCCATAAATCACATTCTTTTAAACAAAAAAAGTCATCACCAGGTGTACCACAGCTATCATAAAAACTTCTATTATCAATCTTGTGCCAGAATTTATAGCATAAGGTTTTTCTAAGTGCCTCTCAATAAGAGAGCTTCAGATTTCTTTGCTAACCAAGAGTGGCTTCTAATTGCTTTTGAATCACCTCAAGTACAAGCAAATATTTTTCTTATAGAAGAATTGTGCATGGCCCCTATTTTCCTGAAAGGAAGTAGTTACACACAGAACTGTATGTTTTTCCACAGTGGAAGAGATGAAGAGTGCTCCTTAAGAAACTCTGATTCTTTATTTACTCTGGGGAATTTGTTTTTAATAAACCAAATGCACATTTGCTTTCTCGGTGTTAGGTTATTATGTGGATGGAAATTGCACTCCTAAATGAAAGAGCTGTACAGTTTATAAAGTATTTTAACAGTACATCTTTATTCCACATATGAATATACAACATTTTAGTCCTGCAAAAACAAGCAGACTTTGAAGAACCTCTAAATATCACACTGAGGTTGTTTTAATGGACTAAATGTGAGATTTAATTAATGGAAAGAGTATTGCCCATTTTTTGTTACAAAACAAACAGCTAGTGGTTATGAAGCCAATGCAGGAAGAAGAAATGAAACTAGACTGTGGAACTGTGTGGTTTAATTTGATACCTGGCATTAATTCCATTCAAAAGTGAGTTAGAAAGCAACAAAGAGTTTACTAATAGGGCAGGCAAGGTAGACCTTATCTACATATCTGTGTATTTGAAGCATAAAGAAACGCACAAGACAATTCAGAGGAAAACTTACCAGACTAAGTATGAATTCAAAGTGAGGAATAAGAGAAAAGACAAGGAAAACAGCTTTCTTGGTTTTTTGTGGGTTGTTTTTTTGTTGTTTTTTTGTTGTTGTTGTTTTTTTTTTAGCAGAGGATCATAAAGGAATAGGAAAGAGACAGCAGAAAACCTTGGGAAAAGTTTTCGGAACAGCACTAGTCACTACTGTATGAATTTCAGTGCCTGTAATATTACCCACTGGTACTTACAGAGTAAATGGCTACAGATATTATTTGTCTTACTGTTCATAGTATTCATACAAAAAGGCCTACCTACTTTTGGGTACATTTCCCTTTCAAGCAAAATTTTGTGAAAGGACAAGTGACGCATTCTGGAAAGACACTGCACTTCCAAGAGTGCTCCAGAGGGAAACAGGGGAAAGCATGTTTACATGCTTTACACCACAACAAGAGGGTGCCCGAAGGAAAGTCTGGATGACAGATCACAAAAAAGGTTCAATGTTAACTTCAGTAGGATCACACTTCTCCAGGTAACACAGAACCACCAGGTCCACAAAGAATTATACAAAGAGCTTTGCAAAACATCCAACAAGTATTAGGGAGAAGCTTTTCAAGTTTTTCAGTATTGGACTGGTGAACCCACTAAAAAATAATTTTGAAGACAATAATATATAAAAAAACCCCACACCAAAATGCACACCTACACACAACATCTTTCCTCTTAGTCATATTTAGTATGTTTTGGGTTCCAGCCTCTGCCTCACTTCCAAGCTTAAGCCAGGACTTGCTGACAAAACACTAACAGAGAAAGAAAGCAATGCTAACAACAGCGGCACAAGAATCTGAATGTCAGCATCTACTATGCTGACAATGGTAAAATAAATCCAAAATTTCCTGCCTTTCCCCAACTCACTAATTTCCCTCTCTATGTGCAATCAGTTGGAGGAAACAGAGCATTTCAGCATCTTTTTATTCACGCCATATTATATATAAATGCTTGCTATCTTGTGCTATCTAGAGTGAAAGAGAATCAGACCCTATGACTCAAATTTGGGCAGCATTTTTAAAAGCTCTGGCTGGGGAACTGACTTGGGGACAGACATCCCTTTATGGCATTCTAGTGTTTTTGCAAACATGACTTGCTTATTACATATGGGTATCCTTGACATCTTGCTAAGTGCTTCTCCTGTTCTCTGCTAAGCACATACATAAAACTTTGAGGAACAGGAGAGATGCATTTGGTACTCACACAAAGACTGGGAACCAGACTGGACAGGTTGACGTGCCGTGGAGCAAACATATGGAGCTGCTGAAGGCAGGATATGGCAGCTGCCTGAACAAGAGAGTCTGAATGGTCCTGTGTGATTGCACATCCCACCAAACAGGAAGAACGGATCGTTGAAATTGTAGCTCCGTTACCTAATGACGTAGTAAGAAATCCTTAACACAGCAAAATTTTTGTATGACAACTTTAGTTTTTAAACCTTTGAGAAACAAGAATCTTTAATGCCTCAAAGTTCACGTATTAACATGTAACTTTTCAGAATTCCGACTGCAAATTAGTAGCAAGACAACTTCAAAGAAACACTACAGTGTGTTTCAGTATCTCTCTTTTAGCTCAGTTAAACAATGTCCAGACAAAATGAAATTTTGGATCAATGAACTTCAGTCAAAAATATTTTGAGACTATCTTTCCAGGGCATGAAAACAGTAAAACAATCTGAATTTCAATTTTGAAAGTCTCTTTCATTCTATACACATGGGCAACATTTCATGAACCATTTCCTAAAATATCAGATAACACTTAAGCTAGCAGACACAGGTGATTTTAGTTAGCTCCATTAGATGAGCTGCACTGCTGTAATAGGACAAGCATTCAAAAGAATAGTATTTAATTTGGAAATAATCCCATTCTGTATTTTAACAATTAACCTGAATCAGGTTTATAAAAAAATCTTTAATTACAGAAAATGCAACTTACAGAAGACATTCTACATAAGTTATTGTTTATTTAAAAAGTTAATGACATTTGAAATTAAAAGGTTAACACAGGGCAAACAGATACACAAATTCAATTAAACTATACATAAATTTGTCATAACTAGAAATTTAAATCCAGTTAATTAAGAGTTTAAATTTCAGTTGTGGTTGGCACTCTGGCACAGCATCAAAGATAATCTTATAAATACTACTAAAAATCCCAGTTAGATAAAGTTACAAATTTATGATTTTCCCATCTGAAACACAGAATTTCAGATACAGAGTTTTTTGGCATGACAAGATCTAAGCGATCTTATAGCGATCTAAGAATATCAAGAATGAGTGGAAATCAGTTATAGTTCACAACATTATCAGTTATGTCAAACTTAAGCTCTTGCCATCAGTTACAAATGAAATCAACACGTTTTGGAAAAGCAGAGGAAAAATCCTGCATTGGCAAGACACAAATATATGTGGCAAAATACACAGCAAGGGTGTTTTTCATCTTCTATATACCATGCAAATTTGCCACTCCCCAGAACACCATATATCACTGCAACTTCTTTCTGTAATCTCAAAATGCAGTCAAAAAAGCCCCAAGCAGTCATAAGTCAACAGGTACACAACCCCCCCACCCTGCAACTACAATGAACAATTTTTTATTTGTTTTTTCTCCATTTCAGACTGTGATATATTATCTTAGATAATATAGGTCTATAATAATATAGACAGGTTAGATTTTTTGTTTTCTCTTCAAATTCCCACTGACCTTGCAGCTCAGGCCCAACAGTAGTTATTATAGCTCCAAGACATCGGCCTAAGCACTGATGTACTTCTGTATGTGACGGTGGAACAGTTAAGAGCAGAGTAAGAACTAGAGAAAGCGTTGGCTCCACATATCCACGGTACATTGGTCCGCTAGAATCTACTATCAAGGCAAGTGAATGAAGAGACCAGGTCTACAAAAAAACAAAGGAATATTTTTCAATAATATATTTAGGAAATTTAAACAATTTTGTACACAGACCGAGCTTAGCTCTATATGTCCTTGCTTAAACATGCCTAGTTTGCTACTCTGACTCTAGAAGTGCTTCAAAGGACTCAAAATCTCAAGCAGTCACCTGGGATTTCAAATACCTCTAGCATACTTTTGGCTATCAGCAGTTTTTGGGGTAATGGAAGTGAAGATGACAAAGAATTTGAACAAAAAATGGTTAAGCACTTTGAGGAAGAAAAATACAAACATAAACAACATACCAACTTAAAAAAAAAGCAAAACAAAAGAAGAGAAAGAAAGAATAATTCCTCTGTAAAACTGGATGTAGAGCCTGAAACAGACAGTTGACCAAGTTCTTATTGGGGGGTGCCTTTGACATTTCAGTAGCAACTGATTTTCTTGACAAATTGAAAGGTTCACATGCACTTCTTAATTAATTTTACTAGGGGGTGCACGAAAAGAAAGCAGTGCTGTTCATAGTCAGTGTACTACAGGATGAGAAAAAAAAATGGTGAAAGAGCAACTTATTTCAGCTGTAAGAGCAAAATAATTTATTGTAATTGTCAAAGCAAGAAGTGGGATGGTCTTTTTGGTCAACGACATTTCACAAAAAATCAATTCCCCTGACAGACCTGAAAGCATTAGATATCTCTCCATAATATTCTAATAAATTACCCTATTTCAGAATTTTCTTCCATTAAATCATCCAATTGCACTGAAAAGACTAAGTTAAAAGAATATTATAGTTACAAAGCTAACTTCCTAGTAGTAAGCTGGAAAGCTTGCTCCTTTCTAATCCTCCCTGATGCAACCCAAAATCCATTAGACCAGCAATCATGTAACTACTTCTACAGTCCTAACCACATAGTAGCACATCACAGCCTATCCTTTCATTTCCCGCAGATTTCCATTACTCATGTTCCCATACAGTTTCTAAGTATCCACACTGATCTAGGGAGCAATGAGGTTTAAAAGCTTAGCTTTTCACAGTGACCTGGTGATGTGCTCTCAATAGAAAATTGCAGGTATGCAAGTTCTACCTAGGCTTACCCTCTATACTTCACATTTTTATTATAGAGCAGTAATCCTTACCATTTTGTCTTTCAAATGAATGGTACACAATTCTATGCCTCAAAATTACTTACTTATACATGAAGTAAGCTATATACACAAACTGAACTTTGTCTTACCTCAAATAAGGAAATTTAAAAGAGACTTTAAATTGTATTTCTAGATTATTATTTTTTAAACATTACCTCCAAAAAACTAGGCTTGTTTTCCCAAGTGACAAGCTTGATTACTTTGATTATTTTTATTTATTTCCCTGAGGAAGAGAAATAAGAAGGTACTCTGTCACATGTTCTATCAGGTTAACAATGTAAACCAAGGTGGAAGTATGATTCTGTATAGTTACTGGGGGCTTCAGCTTCTCAATCTGTGGATATAAAGCGCCTCTACTTATGGGTGGCACACAATTTCCAGGGGCTAAAGCATAATAGTCAGTCACTATTCCAGATAATAATTTTCTTGCAGGAAATTGTGAAAAGAATGACAAAAAACTACCTGTTATACCATGCAATTACACCACAATCTTTGAAGAACAGTAATTGCAGATAAGACACTTGCTTTTACTCAAAAAAGGCTGCTGCTTTTTTTTTTTTTTTTCCTTCTGAAGTAATTATTTTATTCTAGTGCTCTGATAGATTTCATTGCTGGAGGAAAAAAAAACCCAGCACTTTTCCCTCTAATATTCAACTTCTTAATGTAAAGGCAAATGTACTGATCCATCTAGCACTCTCTTCTTTTTAGAGCTGCAGCCACATACAGGTGCTTAAGGGAGAGTAATGACAGACCAAAACACTGACCCCTCAAGTTTCTCCTAGGAGAGTAAACACAGGATATTCTCTCAATTTTCAAGTATTTTCAACTTAGGAAACTTTCTAATCTGCAGACCGTTTATACATAGTCAGCAACTCCAAAGGCATTGCTCTTTCAGCAGCATGTTTAGTCCCCTTTTCTACCAGTAACTTCAAGCAGTCAAGTTGTCCTCTTGCGAGACACACGTCTCTAGTCCATAGCGGACAGAAAACCCTCTCTTGCCTTTGCCTAATCTTGGACTTGGCTCCTACTAGTCACCCTTCTGTCCCCTAACTGCAGTTTAGTTTGCAACAGATTTTTATTGTCATAATATAACCCCAAAAGATGACGTACTGCCATACAGTGCTCATAATATGACATAAATGAAAATTACTTGGCAAAGAAAACTATTGCTCATCACCAGAGACTCCAGAAACTGATAACATGTTAATCATTAGCCAGTTATTAAAAACTTTAAGCAGCTAAGGTACAACTAACGTATTTTGCTTTACAATTACAGTCTGTTAGGAATATGTTCACAGTGACTGTCTCTGACTGTGGCTCAGCTGACAAGCAGAGATTTGTCAGTCTAAATTAACATGACCACTTGCAACAGCCTCTTGAATAGTGAAGTTACATTTTAACTGCAGTACACATTTGGGATTCTGCACTGTAAGAGTTTATAAGGAAAGTTCCACTTTCTTCACACTCCCTGGCATATGCTACATCGACATGATTTGGCTGAGATGTGACAATCTATTAAAGAACATCTGAAAAGGTAATTTAATTTTAATCCTGAAAATTTTGAAGTAGTTTTGTGGTGATTGTTGTTTTTACCTGGACTTCAGGAGAGGTTCCATCCTGTGCCAAAGCCAAGAGAATACTGACACTAGTTTTCAGATGCTGTCCAGAACCTATTCCTCCAACATATCGATGGAGACAGCCCAGAGCCAAAGAATGGCCCGTTCTTGATACAACATCTCGAGCAGATTTTAACCTATCAATGTTTAAATGAAAAAAAATAACATAATTCACTGTTTGTTACAAAGAATTCCTCAAATACCATAAGAGCGCAAATGACTAACAAAATTTTGCAAGGCATCTTCCAAGATCTTGAGAGGCCTTAATAACAAAAGCAAAAACAATGTACTTAAATCTGCATTGCTATTAGACTGGACTACAATATAAGGCAAGTGGAAAAACGGTATTTTAGTAGTTATTTTCTTTCTTCGTGGTCAGAAGTTCACATTTTAGATAAAAAGTTTTGGAATGAAAGAATACAGGAAAGCCATCTAGTGTTTATCAATGTTTCACAGCATATTAACTTAATAATCGGAATCCATCAAGAATGTAAAAATGACAACACATTGGCAAACGACAGAAATCCACAGCTACATCTTCCACTGCAATGTCAACTGAGTAACATTTTAGTACAGCTGTTTTCTTCTGCAGCTGACTTCTATGACTTTTTCAATAAAGCTTTTTTTTTACATAGTGTTTTATTAATGAAACTAAAACAGAACGAATAGCATTTTGAATGACCTAGTTGTATGAAGCAATGACTTATTGAATATTTTCCACGATATTTCTGTTTCTGAATGCACGTCACACATGTAACTTTCTAATTAAAAACTTTTTGGGTGGTAGGGGAGAAAAAAAAAGATATCCTAATTAGAACAAAGGAAGATATTTTTTTTTCCTGGTATATCCAAGGCAAGTGTGTTCTTAGCCACCAGTAAACAAAGTAAATGCAAATCTCAAATACAAAAATTGACAGTGGTAACAGACTGGCAACCATTAATAGCTTGAATCCTAGCTAACAAACAAAGGACATTGTCACAGTAATAACAATTCAAGGGAAGACAGCAAAGATCATTTACTTCATCACAAGATGAAAGATGGGAAAAACTCAATTACCCAGAGATGAGAGCTGGACTGAGGCTATATATTCATGCAGCCTGGCCAGCCAAAAACATGGGCTGCAGCCTTAAGACACATGCATTCAGATTCACATTTGGCTGATGCCTTAAATTTAGGCTGAAAATTGGGAAACATGTTGTCTTGTTATATCTACCAAACATCTTTCTAAAGACCTGATATAAAAATAGAACATGCAAAAAAAATATATGGACTAGTGAACAAGTTAAATCAATAGGTAAAGAGGATGTTTTGATGAATCAGAACCACTGCCACACAATTCATATTACAGACATACTCAGTGTAAGCTGCGTTTATCTACCTGAAGCAGTTTAGTCACCTTAGGTAACTTATTAAAAACTATTAATTGGTATCAGTTTAGATTCCAAGAAGTTTAACATCTCGGCTTGTATTCCTGGAAGAAATACATGAAACAAATAAAAAAGAGCAGACTCTTGTTTGAAGATTTGTTAAGATCCACACAATCATAGTAATCAAGCATGAAAAGAATAATCAGTATGGTATTTAATAGAGGAATCATTCAAAATACGTTAAATTATATTTTTATTTCCTCTTTCTGAATCAAAACCAACTTACTTATCAAAACTGTATTGGGCCATTCGAGCAATGAATGAGGCTTCTCCAACCACTTGAGCCATTCTGCCAAGAGCTTCGCCTGCTGCGCATCTCAAAATAGGGTTAGGATTATCAAGGGCACCCATTACCAGCGTCAGAGCAGATTTGCGGACTTCTTCTGGTCCTAACGTGCTTTTATTCTCAGCTAAACCCTACATGAAAAAAAATACAAAAAAACCCATTCCAAATTTGGAGAAAGAGAAGGTCTATCAGCAGCTTTACTATATTTGAGATCTTAAATTAAAAATTATGCACTTTTGTTTAAGTTTCTGGTCATTTATCCTAAAACATACCAGTTGAAAATATTTAAAACTCAAAATCCAAGAACATACTCAGCCTTATGTTTGCCAACAATACCTATTTCACATACAGAAAGACCTGTTACACTAGTCTTTTTTATCAAACGCTAGATGCACGCTAGTGCTACTGAATCTGAGCTAGTTTTACACAGGATACCCCAGAAAAAAGGAGAAGCTTTAAAAATCTAACTGCAACATCTCTTAGTTGGACAGGAAAACCACAGCTCAGTTAGGTTTCTGCAATAATCATTTAAATTAAAGAAATTTTAGTTATGTGTAAATATTATTTTCTTAATAATCACATCTCTGAAAACATTTATATGGGCTGTTATATGAACGTTCTACAGAACAGTAATACTAAACACTGCTTCTGCAGCTTCTATGGTTCCCATATTTTACCAGTAGCACATCACCTTTCACTACAACTTTCAAGAAGCCTTATACTTTGGGAAAAATAATTAAACACATATAAAGTACAAACACTGCATATATTACAGAGAAAAAAGTTGAT
This sequence comes from Mesitornis unicolor, assembly GCF_000695765.1. Classification (NCBI taxonomy): domain Eukaryota; kingdom Metazoa; phylum Chordata; class Aves; order Mesitornithiformes; family Mesitornithidae; genus Mesitornis; species Mesitornis unicolor. Next base: position 32,203 of record NW_010160881.1, on the reverse strand, counting down.
GGCTCTAGCACATATTCTCATTTTCTCTTCTGAGAATCTCATTTCAGCTCTTACAATTTTGGCAATTCTTTGGCCACTTGGCATGGCATGGGAAATTCCAGGCATCTGTCTCAGAATCTACTATTCAACTTGTAGCAACACAGTTCACGTTTCGAAGAACAAAGTAAGGAAGAGAGCTGCTGTTTTGCCCATGTATTTTGCCCATCAACCAAGGACATGGAGGCTCAGTAACCATCAGCTTAAACTAGCAGCCATTTTTTGTATGACAAAGTCAGACAAAAAGTAACTCATCCAACTACAGGCTGGCATTTCTATAATGGTAGCTTCCTCAGTTCACAGGACTTAGTTGCTCTGAAGATCAACAAGGATGACAATGACAGATGTTGTCTGACAGACACATGAATTGGGAACTACATAAAAGAGCATCAGGGAAAAAAGTAGAAATGCTTTAAGAAATTTGACTAGTAGAAGGAAAACTCTACACTACACTGTTCCACAAAGCCTTGAGGCAATGTAAGTCACTGAAACCAAGTATTTCTCAGGAATACTATTCGTGACTTGCTGTGTAGATATCTGACTTGATAGCATGAAGCTGAATTTCCAAGTGTAGATAGTAAACACTGAGCTGTAACTGAAGTGGGACTGGATGTAAGCATCTAGAATTCTACGCAATATTAAGGAGTGCTAAGAAGAAAAAAATTAAGATATCCAAAGTGAAAACACAGATCTATTTTTGTTTTTATTTCCACAAGCCTGGTCTGCATGATACTCTATGACATGAGGGGGTTTTTTTGAGTATGTATGAAAAAGTACATATGAAGTACATATGAAAAGATCTCTAAGTACGGTGCAAATAAAACTACAGGACTACAAAAGAAAAAAGAAAAGACAAGTGTGAATACTATCGAATGCTGACTACATGAGCCTCGTATATTCTCCATACCGATATATGCAGACAAGAGCTCAGGCTAATATCTGAAAACACTTTAATTCTGGTATTCGAGAACTTTTGAACGTTTAAATGGTAACTTATCTAAAGCTCTTTTAACAGACTTCAGTATCAAATAGAAATTGATTAATTAAACTGCTGAACTTTGGCATCCATTACAAGTTTACAAAGTTTTACCTTCAAGGCACTAAGAACAGCAGTAAAGATATTAAGCTGCACAGCTTGCTGGCGAACACCTTTAGCCTGCTTGACACATTCAGCAAAGTGATCCAACATCTGCAATCTAAAAGAAAGGAAAGGATATAATTTATGTGATAGTCTTTCAAAATACAAACTAAAACATAGCTGGTAAAAAACACACAACAAAAGGGCCTTTTAAGTCACAGAATTTATGCTTCAGGGGCTGCAGAAAGTATTCAATTTAGATAGAAAAGGTAGAGTTGTTATGAATGTGGGAGGTTTTCTGCTGGTTCTTTTAGCTCATTCACAAGTGTTTATTCTTCCTTTTGAAGAAAACACCACCAAGAGGAAGTGAGTTTTCAGATGCATTTGGTTGTATAACTAGAAAGCAATGAGGACAAGAGTAGAAAAATGCTGACTCTCCATTACGGATTAAAATAGTGTTACCCTCCATATTCTTGTTCCTATTGTATTCCCCATTTAACCACCATTATCCCCCCATGTAACCATGCCAGAATGTGTTACTAGGAGGAGGAGTACCCCCTAGAAGATACCAAGAACATGAATATAACGAATAATCTGTATTCTTAACTACTTGGCAGTTTCTCAGCCAAATCTCTCCATAGTTAACAATAGATACAGATCAAGTTGAATTACTGCAAGCTAGACTCAAGTCTATCCTGCACTTACTGCAAAATGAGGTTGACTGCTAGGAAAAAAATGCTGTTCCCATCAGGATTGCACTGAAGGATAATTTTACTTTGAAATGTGTCTTAGAGCTGCTTTCACCGTGCTCAGTGACGAATTAGCTAAACTGAATGACAAAACTAGTTCTGACAACTCATAACTCTGCAAAGGTAATGTGAACACAAAGTAAAATAAGCTGAATTCCATTCCCTCTATTTCATCATGAATAAATTCATTTACTGAGCATAAATCAAACGATCCTTCTCATGGAAGCCAAATGAATTTCATTGGATGACTCTGCTGTCTTTTCAGTGCTGATGTGAAGTAAATTGCAATGGATACTTTTGCAGGAAATTTTGGTTGCAGAGATATCACTACTGTTAAATGCAGTAAGAGAAAGAAGAATCCAGCTTCCACCTCTGAACACATCTTCAAAACTGCTAGAATTGAATAAATCACCTTATTCCTAAACTGAGTAGATATATTCTGTAATCCTGAGACACAATGAACACCAAATAATGAACTCTGAATTTAAAGACAATTGATACCAAAGCAGATTCTTATTTCAAGGGAAAAAAGCCAACATGAAATATATTAATACACAGAGAATAAGGCCTTATATTCTGAAATTGAACACTGATGTAAACTGACCTATGTTTGTAAGAGACATGAGGAAAAACCACACCAAAGAGAGCCACAGATGCATCGATGACAGATACTCCTAAAGGAAGGGGACCAGGTACAGCTTCAC
>NW_010160881.1:12937-29605 GCF_000695765.1 Mesitornis unicolor | reverse complement strand
ATGCGCAAATAAATAGAAGATGGATCATGTTCCAAAGCACCACTTCCAGATGCACTGTTTGGCTGGAGCTGTAAAATGCCACATAATATGAACACTTCTGAATATATCTTTGCACGTAAAATTTGGAACTAGAAATAAACTAAACAAGTATGCAGTAGCTTAGAACAACAAAATAGCTTACAAACACCTCAGTGCAAATGCAGTGTTCCCATGCACATGCATGCTAGCATTTACAGGGCCAGCTAAATCCCAGAGGGACAAAGCAGGTAACAGCTGGATAAATGCACATACTAGCACTCCTGGTAGTAAAAGACAGAAATTAGAGAAAAGCAAATTAATTCTGGTACTAATAGTAGCTTCTGAAAACCAATTTTTCTCCATGTCATTAAATTCAGAAATATATGAGCTTGAAAAGAGGAGGCCAGCTTCTTCCTAGTCATCACAAATTAGGAAAGCAAAAAGAAGGCTATTACTAGATAGTTTCCTAAACTATTTGATATTAACAAATTGTTCCCTATGCTACATTTCTTCTCCGAGGACCACATGAAAAATAGCAACTAGATCAACATTACTAGTTGATCTGAAAAAAATTAAGAGACCACCATAGCAATACTTATTTGCATTTTTTAAATTTTTAATTCTTGTGTTTCAAAGACTCACCTTTTTTTTAGAAGTGCAGCAAATTCCTTATAATGTCAACAAAACTGTGTCAACACTTTCAAATGAAATGTAAGATTTCATACTACGCTTATGAAACCAATTAAATCTTGTTTTGCTATAACACCACTTCAAAAAAATGTATGAGAACAACTACTAGACTAGGAAGATTGGGATGGGGAGTGTTGTTTTGTTTTAAAGAAGCTTAGTTAGTTCACTGACCACAAACATATAAATTGCATAACGCTACTCATATCAGCTGTAGGTAGTTCTTAATGAAACTGGTACACTGTAGACGGAAGGACCTACACCTAACAAATCCCTGAAATGAGATTAAAAACAAGGTGTGAAGCTTCAGTTTTAGAAGGCTTCCCCCACATACACATCACACAGACAGAGCAGATAATTTGTTATTTTTCTGGGATTTTTTATTACCTGGTCTTCAATTGACTTATGATCTGTTTCCTGGAGCCAAGAACCAAGAAGAACACTATCATCATAATGACAAAGAGACCTTAGGAGTGATGTGGTGGTATTAGCAGAGTTATCTGTCAAAGTAAATTCTGCTACCAACTCTCGAAGAAGCGCATTAAATGATCCTAAAAAAACAGACATTAAAAAGAATCATTGCTGCTTCTTATCCAAAGCATTTCTGCTAGAGATCACAAGTTACAAATCAAAGCATATACCATTACCTCAATTTTACAGGTAGCAAACAGACAGAGAAGTAAACCTGATAAGACTAGAGTTGAGAGCAAGACTTCAAACAGAACCCTGGCCTCCCAATTCCCAAATCAATGTTCTAAACAAATGGATCAAGCCATCCCTTCCAGGATGACAAATCAGATTTTGCAGAAATTTGCTCATCTTCATGATCATGTAAATTTAATGAATGGACAAAAAACCAATCAAACAAAAACTAGAAAGCTAAACTGTCAGATCATGTGACTGCACCTGGCAATTTAATAGTAGTATCAGCATAAGTCTTTCTAATAGATCAAATCAGGTTAAAAAACAAACAAGAAAAACATAAAAAACCCCACAAAAAATGAAACAAACAAAAAATCAGAAACTAAACCAAAACTAAATCTTTATTCTCACATATATGCCCTCTGAGTACACTAAGAAATTCCTCTATCTTTTAAGTAAAAAATAACATAAAACACCTAAATTGGATATCAGAACATGATCTCCATACCTCTCAATCCTATAAACAGGATTGTACCTTTTATACTTTAAGTGCTACCCTAATATTTTGCAATATTCTACTCTGTAGTTACACCGTCAAGATGACATGCAGAAGATGAGGAATACAGTACAAGACTCTTGGAGATTCCTGGTATTTAATTTTGAATCTCACATCTGCTTCGAAGGCAAGCACCAAAAATGCATCAAAAGGATTAAGTAGAATTTTTACTTTAATAAGAACTGTTAAAAATTTAAGTACCTTCATAAGTCTTCGGAGGTAATAAAGCCAATATATCATAAAGTCTTAAACGGACCATAGCTGCGCTAGCTTTGAGATGAGCTCCATGGGCTTTAATTACTGATGGAATGCTATAGAATCAAAAGTCAAAAAGAGACAGACAGAAATACTGCAGTTACTGAAAACTGTCTTTTCAGATTTCTTTTCACAAGATGTGTCTCTAGCCAAGACAAGAAAACAGTGTTCAAAGAACTACTCTGAGCAGCATCACTCAAATTATCATGAATATATTTTCAGAGGCAATTGTACTAAGCAAAACTTTGTGGGTTTGTTTTTTGTTGCCTTTTTTTTTTTTTTTTTTAAAACACACACTGCTGTAAACCGGAGACATGGACCTCCTCAGATTAAACTCCTATCTTTAAGGGGGGTGGAAGAGAACAAAACCACAAAATCCAACCCAAAATTGTGTTTTTTCTTTTATTCTGTAAAACATTTTAAGTCTTTCCATTAGTATATTTCATAAGAGGAAAGTTTATTTATTAACATCAAGTATACCAGAATCTTAGTTTTTCTCGTTTCTTGTATGAGGATAAGTAAACCATGAATTTAAAAGATCAGCGAATTGGAAATCCAAAACATAGTTCACAGAAGTTACCACGGTAGGCCCTTCAGCACAGACTATGCAATAATATACTTTTACAGGGCTAAGGACCATAACACAGTGCTCAAAAGTTTTTTTTCAACATGGACAAGCAACAACAGGACACTACTAGGTCAAAATACAAATTAAAACAAATTAGGTCTAGTATTTCAGGTTCAGGAAAAGACAAAAGTGAATAAAGAGGGAAAAACTGCCTACTTACTGCGACATCATTGTCATGGCACACTCTATGGGTGTCATCAATTTCCTGATCACATCCTCAGTAAGGAGCTCAGGACAGTGAGCAACAAAACTTCTCATAGCTAATAACAAAACAATTTAAACTAAAATTTTACTGATACAAACAAATATAAAGTACAAGCAAGATACAGATCATAAGAGAACATCACAACGAGCAATTAGAAATCTTTGTTCAACGACTGTGTGACACGTTTATAAACCTGTATGCTAAAACCAGGTTGCATTGATGAAAATCTGACGCATCTTATTCGTTTTCAAGTAAAGCAGGGAAGCTATAAGAGATCTCTTTATAACACCTGGGATCATGTTTTGGTTTACTGCGCACTTGTAATCTCAAAGTCTGAAATTCTTACCGCACAGAGCTCCAGCACGGCCTTCCAGTGTCACTTGCCAGGTAAAAGAATCTCCTCTCGCCTTCTCTGCTTCCAGCTCCTTCAGAGAACGTGGAAACACATTTCGCCATAGCAGCAACATCTTGGGCAGATGATATCTAACAACAGAAGGACCTATGAAAAAAAAAGCAGAATAAAACCTTGTATTTAATTAAGCATGACAAATCTGTCATGAAGGCTTTTGCTCCTTAAGCTATTTTTCTACTTAATTTGTCTCCCTTTTCTCCCTATCTGAACAAGGAAAGCCAAAGGAAATTCTCTCTCATTTCTAGGTTATAAGTGTGGCAAAAACACTGTACAGATAGGTTTGTTGATATCAGTACTAAAAACAGGAAAGATGTAATTCTATACATTGCCATGTAATATGTAATCACTTCCAACTGCCTCTTACTATCTTTTTATTCTGCCTTCTAATTTTTTTTTACTACTGTTTTGAAGGGAAGCTCTTCAGCCTATCCTAACTGTTCAAAAAATGAGTAGAAAAATAACTGACAGTTACTGATTATGTAACTAGTTTAATGATCAAGTTTAAAGAAAACTTATGAAAAGTTTTCATAGGGCTACAAAGATGATCAAGGGAGTGGAGCATCTCCCTTATGAGGAGCAGCTGAGGGAGCTGGGTCTCTTTAGTTTGCAGAAGAGGAGACTGAGGGGAGACCTCATTCATGTCTATAAATATTTAAAGGGTGAGTGTCACGAGGATGGAGCCAGGCTCTTCTCGGTGACAAACAATGATAGGACAAGGGGTAACGGACACAAGCTGGAACACAGGAGGTTCCACTTAAATTTGAGAAGAAACTTCTTCTCAGTGAGGGTGACAGAGCCCTGGAACAGGCTGCCCAGAGAGGTTGTGGAGTCTCCTTCTCTGGAGACATTCAAAACCCGCCTGGACGCCTTCCTGTGTAACCTCATCTGGGTGTTCCTGCTCCGGCAGGGGGATTGGACTGGATGATCTTTTGAGGTCCCTTCCAATCCCTAACGTTCTGTGATTCTGTGAAAAAGCTCCAGAAGGTCCAGGTGCAAGCACATTAAAAATATACTGGAGAAGAACAGCCAAAATAGTGCTACAGTGTCACAAAGACATTAAGCTGGCAAAAAAGGGACAGAGAAGCAAGTTGAAGCACAAAATGGTATTTGCTGAGAGATCAAAATACTGCAGAATGCATCAGAACTTTATATTTTCCAGTATAAAAAACTCCAAGCAAACAAAAAAACCACTATTACTGCAAAATTCGGGAGTATACTTATAAACTCTCAAAATATAGCTTGAGATATAGCTGTGATGGCAGATATGAACATGAGGCTGGCTTTTTTAAAAGACAAACGAGTGGCTTTTAAACTGATAACATCTCTAATCAGTACTACTGCCTGTCCAGAGGCACATATGCAACTTATTGAAATGCTCATTACATCTCATTTAGTCTATTTCTTCCACATCACAATATTAAAGGAAGACTATGGGTAATTTTGTCCTTTTCATAGAATGACTAAAGGCTGTGTTTCTAAAAACAGAGCAAAAAGTTTTTTAGGCATCACGCCTTCTACTGTCCTTCAGCTTCCATAAACACAAATATTTCCCTTCTCCCCAGCATAAACAACACTACTGAAATAAATACACTAGCACTCTGTTTCCCTAGGTATAAATACTCTTGTGCTAGATACTGGACTGATTATATGCAGAGACCATTTGTCACAGTGGATAATCAGAAATGTTGGACAAGCATTAAAATAAAACAGAAAGCCACTGCTTTTACAAACCTAAAGTCATAAGTGCTCCAAGTAAAAGCCATCCAGCTTGAGTCCGCTGCAAGGAGAGTCTGCTGTTCTGTGCAGCAGTTCGTAACAGATCCTCAGCAATACTGACCACCATCTGCAATGACAAAAACCAATAGATTTTAAAAAAATAAATTGTCACTGCAAGCTACACATCCACACATACAGACTATATGTAAAGATGTTCTCAAATCACTTGGATTGTCTTTGTATAAAGAATGAATGCAGATTAGTATTATGCATATTACAATACAAACAGTAGTATTCTCTTCAGCAATTATTCATTAATAAGCCAAACAAGAATGTACATTTGAAAGAGGGAGAGGGAAAAAGCTGATAAATTTTACAACCGAAATACTGTAAGCACATGCTCTGGCTAGTGCTCTCTTGTTAGGCATAAGTTCAATTATAATAATGCTTCAACTCATTACCATGTCACACCTTTTGCAAAGCTATTACTTCTAGACAAAAAGATATCTTTCAGTACACTCACAGATGAAACACTCATTATCTCACCTTTCCTTTGGCATGAGGAATACCTAAGGGACACTGATGCACACCACCTAACAATGCAGCCATTGCAAAACTGTAGCCACTAACGGCTTCAGGGGAAGTCTTCAGATTGTTGAGTCTTTCTGCACATCTATCTAAAAATGGAGTCAACTGGAAAGGCAATGCCACAGCTACACACCGCAAGCACCACGCAGCAGCAAGTCGAGCTGCCATGCTGGGATGAAGAAGAACTGAAGTTACTGTCTCCAACAGACCTACAGAAAAGAGAGGTTACAGTCTTAAAGTTGTGTTTTGTTTTTAAATATATGTAGACAAGTAAACTGAACCAACATTAGACAGGCAGCACGGAAGTTAAGAATGTCAGAATTAAAGTACTTCAATTTTATGACTGTCTCTTTCTCTAAGGAAAGACAGAGGTGTTACTAGCATTATGCTGCTCCACATAAGGTTTTATCAGCATAGCTGGACCTCCCAGAGCTGTAGCATCAACTTCTACTACCTGAACAACTAAAAGAAAGACAGAAACCTTATATAAGGATACAGGCATTGGATGAGATGATTCCTGAAATCTGCCCATCTTTTACACAGATGGTCAGTAACAGAGGAACAGTAAGACTGATCTTTGGTTTTGCTTTACATTGTAGACAAGCACATGCATGTCACTGACCACAGTACTCTGCTTTTGACAGTGCTGTCTCCCCTGTGCTATGTTACCATACTTCTATACTTTCCAAACCTCCATGCCAATCTAATCCTGCTTGCTAACTGTAAGCTCTTCAGTCCAACCTGTCTCCACACCAACACCTTCCTTAGTCTAGGCCTCTAACTTTACAAACTCCTATATCAAAGCCCCTGCTGCTGTCTTATCTCTTGCTTTCTCTACAGCTAGTGAACAACTTCTACCTCCTTACTTCATAGAAGCTAGTAGAAACAACACTGAGATATAGGTCTCTGTTCTTACAGTAGATAGCAGTCAGAAGGAACAAATAAAAGCAGTCTTCCCACCCCATAGTTGGGGCAAAATCAGTAGAGGAATGTCATGTACATCAAGACAACAATCTACATAATGAAATATCTAAAGGAGCTTGCACTTCCATTGGAAAAAACAGGCATCCACATACTGAAACAACTGCAAACTGCAACAGTGAAGTACAAATGTGGATTCAGACGTTAAAACAAAGAAGAAAATCCCACACAAACCCTAGTCAACTTAAGCCAAATAACAAGCTTTTTAATATGGGACTGTCCATAGCTTCATTTTCTGAGGAAATACCCTTAACCACCCGACAAAAATTTGATATCTAAAAGCAATACAGCTTTCCAGGAGCAAATATTTCAGACCTTGTACAGCAAAACAATATATTTCCTGTAAAACTATTACCAGAAACAAATCAGTGCTAAAAATCACTTTACAGCTTTACTTAACCTAAAAAAAGAGCTTCAGGCAGATTTTGATCAAAATAGTTGATTAATACTTTGTCAACTTTGAACCAAATTTCAGGTACTAAACACAATGAGCTGAACAAACTTAGCTACGTGGAGTACTACAGGAAGTGCAAGTTTCATTAATTTATTTCTTATATACTCATTTATTATTTAACTAGATTTAATGATATTTCATATTCATTGTTCAAATGCCTGATTTAATCTATTTAAATATATTTGCATACCAATAGAGGGTTCTTGAATAAGAGGAGATGCAGTGGCATTCAGACTCTGAACCAGACTACCCAGTTCCTGGAGGGCACACACCATTACATGCTGGCTTGCAGCTACATCAGCAGCTCCTGATTTATTTTCACTGTTAGCATCATTCATTACTGCTTCTGCAGAAAAGAAAATAAAAGTATCTTAAGCACCATTTGAATCAAACCTGAACATACACATGATAGAAAGGGATAGTTTTTACATCAACCCTGTATTAAAACAAAACCAGAAGTTTAGTTATAGTGTGAACTCACAAAGCAAACGCATTCTGAAGAGAAACAGTTTTACAGCTATCAGCCAAACACAACCATCCAAGGACCATGAAAAACAGCAGTTCCTGTGGATGGCAGCGCACTGAGAGGTAGGATTAATAGTATAAAATAACAAAAGTAAGTATGCACATACGCAGCATATGTGCGTTGTATCTACGTACACACAGTAACTAAAACATTGACATATCTAGGTTCTGCATACAAGTTTGTATGTATATATATATATATACACACAGATTCCACTTTAAGTTCTTTCTCCTACACAATATCCCAGAAGCACTAACTGTCACTTCAAATAAAAGGTCTGTATGTCTACTACAGTACAGATTTAGAAAACTGTGCCCCTTATATGAAGGAAAGCAATCATTACCAGATAAAAATCCTTCCAATTTATCATCAAACTCATCCAAAACACCAAAAAAAAAAAAAAAGAAACGTTTCTTCCTATCATTCAAATACATAATGGAATTTCCTCCAACTTTGACAAGGTGGCAGAAGAAGGAATTTCTGTAACCTTTTCATCTCAAGAAGTTGTATTTCCAATAGACTTTTTCCTGGAAGTAATATTTATTGCAATCAGAACCCTTTTTAAGGTTCCAATCCCTACCCTATCAAAACAGAGTTACAAGGATAACCTGCTAAAGTTTCAAAATCAATTCCATTTCCATATGTTAAACGTTACTTTAAACTCAAATTAGATGGCAGCAGCAAAGAAGAAACAGATGTTTGGGGTAAACGCATTGTTGTGCAATTCCAGTTTACTTTCTCAATCTGTATCTCAAATTAACTCATTTGCTAAGAAACAAATGCCAACATGGTTTTGTCAGTCTCTTAGCTATGATATATTCTGCAAGGTTCTGCAAAGGGGCCACATTTATCTTCTCTAATTCCAGTCTTCAGATTACATCTTTATTTGTCACCTGTAGAATCCAATTGGATATCAGCAGGGGATACACAAGTACCTACAAGATCATGATCTATAGGATCTTCAACACTGGTAGTAAAGAACTCTGAGTGACTTCCAATACAACCTATCTCAAGATAGATTGCAAATACAAACTTTTTTCCCCATTTCCATTCTAAGCAAATGCAATGTCAAAAGCCATCACAGGACAACAAGCCAGTTTTACACAATCACTTTTCAAGTAGAGCTTGCATTTTGGATATATTTCCATCAGAAAGCAGCTGAATTACCTTTTACCATAACAACAAAATTACTCCTCACAGCAGAAGAAAGCTGAAAAATGGCTGACCCAGTATAACGACAGTAACTTTCAACAGGTCTCAAATAAAGAAAAATGGTTCTTACCTACTGCCTTCATCTGTTTATTAATGGCTTGACATATATCTTTGGCAGCTGCAATCTGTGCTTTCTCACCAAGTAAGCTGCCCACAGTTGCTCTCAGGATAAAGGACACGCATCTTCGAGAGTAAACTGCCTCCACGTGGGTCTGAGTTGCACGAGGATGGGAGACGAGATCAAGTACATGCGACAAAAATGTGGCAAAGTTGCGCTCCAACCACTGACCTCCTAATGTTGTAACAAAGACAACGTAGGCCTGCAAATTCAGAAGTTACATACAGATACAGTATAAGAGAGAAACAGAAGGCTACATTCAGTCACTGAAGACTGAAGGCTACAGTTATACTCATGCATGAAGCAGTACAGCAGAAACACCAGTTAGTAATAAGTAACTCTATAAAGGTTAAGCAGGATAAATAATCCATTAGCCAGATCTTTGTCATTGAAGCGAAACTGTTTCCAGTGCCAAGAGTAGCTCCTATACTGCTATGTATACTGTGAAGTGCAAAATAATCTTTGGATGACAGCAAGAAAACCCAGTCCATTGCTTTATATGTGTCCTTTTTTAAAAATTATAAGACCATAATGTCAATAACAGCAGCAACATGAACATGTTCTAATTCACAACGAAGACTGGGCATTTTTGCCAAGTTCACCTGAAAAAGGCCAAGAAAAATAAAAGGGTTTCACTAAAAACCCAATGATCAAAAAAATATAGATTCTGGCAAGTTACTGCAGCATATTGAAATGCACGTCAGTGTGAGAATGCCTGAATTTGAAGAGATGCTGATGCCACCTTTCTCTATCAGACAAAGTGGAGCTCCCACATTCAGCAAATTTCACCTACTTAAGACAGACATATGGAGAATAGAAATGGAGTTTAACAAATCAGGGCTGCAAACTTTAATCAGCAACTGAAAAGAGAGCCAGCACAAACTAAAAGGCTTACAGTTATGTATAAATAGTACTTTAATAAAGAAAATAAAATTACAGCTTATCGCAAACCTGGGTAACACCAACTCGGACTTCCCTATTGACAGATCCTCCTACTTTTAACATCTCTCCACCACTCTTTAGGAAACCAGATCCTCCTCGCAAAAAGCCAGTGGCCATGAGCTCCAAGACTTCCTCAAGCGTGGCTCTCTTCACATTCTGTCGCATCACTTTTGCAAAAAGAACAGTAATAATTTAAACCCAAAGTTACAACCAATACAAGCAATGATCTTGAAACCAGACTTAGCAATTTAAAACTGTCTTGCAAACATAAATCTAGACAACATTTCAGATAACAGCTTGTTTTCATGCTTAAAAAATAAGCTACTTTGCCCAGGTAATTTTTTTATAGTCCACTCTCTCTTTCTTTGTATGACTACAACAGGGAATCTTCTCTCTTTTTAGGTTAGAGTTTATAAAATCAAACAATCCAACTACAAGTTTCCATCTACCAGAACAACAATGTATTGTGTAACACTGGCACGCAGAATGGTAGTGAAGGTGCAGTTTGTCCACCTGGAAATGGAATCCAGGACTGTACCTGTTGCTTGTTTTGGTATCAGTGCTGTAGCCATGACCGTCCCCAAAAGCTTTGACACTGCAACTCGTACACCATAGTTTGAGTTTTCCAGAGCTTTAAAGCACAGTGTTGCAACATTCTCTAGTTCAGCTGTCCACATAAACACCGCTTCATTCTGTAATTCCAGCAGACACTGTAGGAAAAAAAGACTTGCTGAGCATCAACGGAGACCATTTTTATCTTTTATCTAAGTATCAGTGTAATTGTCAGGTTTATCCAGCAAATATTTTATTATTAATATTTTAAGAGTTAATTTTCCCCCCACGCACTCTCCTATTTGCCCAATAATCAGAAGATTCACAGAACAGGTTAACACGTAAATAAAAATTTAAAAAAGAAAACACAACAAAAGAACTGTGTTACCAAAAACCATGCCCACTGAGGCTCACAGCGAATATATTCTATTTCCTATTTGTTTACGAAGTGGGGAAAACAGTATTACTGTGCCTCCATTTACAAGAAATAAGTCAATGTCTAAGCCTTCAGTGTAAACTAGTAAGGACTTACCCTGCCCAAAAAATTATCAGAATTCCCATCATAAGCAACAGGTCACAGTTCAACTGCAGGTACTTCACAGAGACAGTAAAGAATTTCTAGAGTTGGTGAGAAACACACTCACCTTAGCCACTGCACAACGTACAGCCATAGATCTGTCTGTCAACAGAGATCGGGCATTCTTATAAATATCACGGTGACAAGAAGCCGCTGCTCCTCCAAGTCCACTAAGGACTTTCTGTAAACTCATCAGAATTTCACTGCGTCCCTGAGACTGCACACACACACACAAAAAAATAATTTTGTAAATATGTGGACACAGTACTTATATCAAGAACCAGCTGCATAATTCTGCATTTTCCAATTCACCGTTTCTCTGCTGCAGGCTCAAGAGAAAAGGAAAAGGTCAATAGGAAAGAACGGGAAGCCCAAGTAGTCAACAGCTTCCTACTACACCTACACACAGACACTTATACTTGGAGGAAAAAAAAACAACAAAAACCAACCCCAACCTACTATAATATTCATATGACAAAAACATAAACTCTCTGCAGTATAAAATAACATGCCTATATTTAACCCAATACTAACTATGTAAGTGATTTACATTTTCCTACATAGCAAACAATTCAGGCATTTTGGCAAACACCTTTGGAGAAAGCAGGCTTCAGTTTAAATTAAATCAAGACCACATATATAAAATAATCTTACCTCTGCACTTTTCAGAGACTTTAAAAGATTATTTACTGTTTCCGGAAAAGAACTACCCAGCATTCTGCCCATTTTTTCATAAAATGCTCCAACACATGCCACAGCAGCCCTATGAAGAAAAATATTAATTGCTTATTATTATTAAAACATTAATAATACTTTTTTTCTGTATCATCTAAATGAAGACAAATATTTAAACGGAAATACAAGTTTTAATAATCACTGATGAATAAAGATATTTTTATTATCCACTAGTTATACCAGCCATTTAACACTGTGCATTTAAATCACCCTCTTTGTTTACAAAAATAAAGTAACAGAAAAGTTAGTAGATTCCAAGAACACAAATGTATTTGAATGGGTATTATTACAGGATTATTACTGAGTGAGAAATTCTGAAGACAAGGATAAGCTGAAATCTCAGTAAAACAAAGGAATTATGTGTTTCAATAATCTGTTTCTTTTCCAAGCACCTGCAAAACTGTAAACAAGGTAAGCCCTCCCCTTAAATATACCCTGATACATTTTTGTAGATACTGTATAATATCTTCTTAAGCGTAAGAACTTAAGATGCAGAAATTATTGCATAACATGAGAAAATTTATGGGGACTGTAAAAATCACTGGATCCATAAAGAGTTACATACACATTTTCCCTTCCCTGTCAAATCTGAGATTAGAAATATTTTAAGTAACACCGTACTGCAGTTACATACACAAATTGCTCCAGGGCAGCCACAGAAGCAGCTCCTGAGAACAAGCAACAAGGCTTTTTTTTTTTAAAACCTGAAATTCTTGGGTAAACGATTTTTTAGTAAAGCTTTTTGTTACAAACTCATTACAGCCTACTCCTTACAGCCTACTCCTTAATGGGCATATCTCCTACACAAGTCTTCTACACAAACATCAAAAAATGGAAGTTCAAAATCATACAGTAAGAAACCTTCTGGACTACCATTTGAGTGGGCAGTGTAAGTTTCAGAGCATGTTACAGTACAAAACCCCTCCCACTTACTTAAGTTCCTCACAGAGTTCCAACAGAGTCAAATAAAAGGAGGACAGTATCTGCCCAAATGGTGACAATTTCAGATTTAGTTAAATCCTACTGTTATGATAATGTCTGAAGGCAAGCACAAATTGGGGCTCTCTAGACAGTCTGAACATATGAAGCAGTACATGTGGGAAAGTACTAAAAACAGTTTCAGTAGCTGTTTGTGGCATTAACCAAATTCCTATCAGTGAGACTGCTCCCATACGTGAAGATGAACTGGATCACATACATGCACACACACATTCAAGTATAAAGACTTTGTCTGAGAGACTTGTGTGGTCTGTCGCAGCAGAGGAATATAAATAGGCGATGTTTGATGGGAAAAAAAAACCTTGAACATTTGATTACAATTCTCTGGGCATAGATAATGCTCTTGTTTGACAATCTGCAGGTTCCGTCTTAAATGAGGTACCTGAGCACAGTCAGCAATAATCCCACCAGTGGAATTTATTAATTGCATTACTTCAACAACTGTTAACTTCTCCATGACATAAACATGGGAAGAAACATAAGACAGTCCCTTGCCTACAGGAAAGCATCTCACTTTCAGGTAGCCATGTGTATGTCACCTTTGAGTCCTACCCTCCACAATCTCAATCCTGCTCTTTTCTCTGCTATATCAAGCATACATGAAATCCAAATAAGCATGCAAAATAGAAGTAAACATAACATTTACATATATAGGCAGATTCTATTGTCATACTCAAGACCATTTGCTGAAAAAAAATTCCCCCTTTTCCTGATAATATTAAACATACAGTTTTGTGGGCAGGTAGGCTGCAGTATCATCTTTGCTCTTGATGATGTCATTACACTTGTCAAGTGTCTGAAAAACAGTAAATGTGTCTCCAATGCTGTAGAGAGCAGCAAGATTTTTTGCTAGTAGTTTTCGCGTAGGAGGCCCCGGGGAACTGCTGATGAGTCCTGTTAGCTGTTCTACAAGTTTCTTCTGTTTTTCCTTGACATCTGTCTGTTAATGGACCAAAAATACAGAAAATCAGAAAAGTTGTCTAATCCTGTGTCTTGCCTCCAACGCCCAGAAAAACCTACAAGAGATTGAAGTAAACCTTATACCTCTCCCACTTGCATGTAATTTCACAAATTGCTTGTCTCACAGAGGATTGAGATGCATTCAGTAATAGCAGTGACAGATGCTAAATGGTCAGAATTAGCTGTTACTCTATTTAATTTTTAGTTTTTCAAAATACAGTAGTATCTGTCTCAAACACCTTTTAATCCTTCTTTCTATCAAGAATCCCTACTCTGTGAGGGAAGATTTTTCCTTCCAAATACTTATGACAATGAAGAACTCAAATTGAGCTGTGTGTCATATAACAGAGTCATACTGTCTGTCTACAATTAAACACTTAAAAGCTACAAAGTAATACAGAGGCTCTTCAGGCTGAATCTGAAATCATACAGTCATCATCTGGCCATCTGTGAACCTTCTCAAGCCTGAAGTTAATACAAATATTTTAGAAAGAAGGGGGGAGAGGGTGAAGGGGGAATTACCTTGTTAGCAGCCACCAGCACTTTATCCAAAAATCTTAACCATTCAAAGATAAAGACTGGTCTCTTTGCTTCTGTGATTTGAGTTAATGCTTCCTCGTTCAGTAACAAACTATGAGCCAGCTCCATAACTGGTTAAATTCCAGCTTTATTATAATTTTTTTGTAGCAACTCTACAATAAAAATATAAATATTAGTACAAAGTATAGTACAACAGTACGGAGCTTTGAAAATAAAATTAAAATATGAAGATGAAATCTATTGATTACAGTATCGTGGTTCCAGCCTGCTTACACTAGTATTAGCTAAGCAGTCCCAACTAAAAGCTACTCTCATATTTACAACTATGTTCCCTGAAATACTAATGGATGTATTCAGTTTTGAATTGTACAAACAGTACCTTCAGACAACTTCAGCATGCTAACTCTTAGCCAAAAAAAACCAAACAAACCAAAAACAAAACTGAAGTGTTTGTTCAAAGACAAAAAAAACCCTCCAACACACAAAAGAGATAAAGGAGTCATCTCACTGTCTCCTCTTACATTAAACAGACGAAGAATCATCCCTAATCAAGACTCTTGACCACACTCCCGAAGCTTGGGCATGAACCTGGCCACCTGCTCAACATCTTCAACAAACAAGGTGAAAAGGAGATGAGCCTATCACAAGTAGGATTTTCCATCCATCACAAATGTGAAAGAGGCAGGAACAGTGACAGCATTTGGCATCACCATCCCAAGACCTCCCAGAACTCACTGACCTTGTTTTAAGGGCTGGACAAATAAGCCCTCTGAAACCCGGCAAGCCTTATGCGCAACAGCCTGGAATACAAGCAGCAGCCAAATGACTGCATGTTTCCTCAGCAGGCAAAACACTACAAATCAAACACCCCAGATCCTGCTCAAATGGCAAACGTGCTGGGTAGCAGCAAAGCACTACCAAAAGCATACTATCAGTCTAAGCAAACACTCTGCAGACAGCTTAACCTTAGCAAACCACATTTAAACAAAGTGTAGCTGTTTAATGCTGAACAGCTGGGGGAAAAAAAAACCCAAAACTTATCTAAAAATCACAAAATAAATCCAACTATATTTAGCAAAAAGAAACGCAGAAAGGAGGAAAAAAAAATCTACCAAAACCTGAATGCAATGATGCTGAAACCAGGATCTCAGGCAAAGAAGAAAAGGCAAAGCAACTAAGGAGTATTATATAAGACACCATCTTTCGACAGCTGCACCCTTCCACTTGTGCTCTCAAGTGCTCACAGCTGCTTCCTCACTCATGGCCAAACCCAACAAATTCTTTAAGTCAAACAAAGTGATTTAAATTAATTTTTTTTAAAACAGTCCCCATATTAGCCAGTAGTAAATGGCGACATACCAATACTACAACTGTATTACAGTTCTAAATTCATCATAATGATTTGGTGCTGATGAATCTAAAGCACCACAACATCTATGATATTAAGCTTGTTCTGTGCTCTTTGGTACTTTGCATTATAATATTCTTCACCACATACACCTCCAGCAACAGCTCAGCAAAGGTGGAAGAGCCATATATGGAAGCACATAGAGTCTTTTCTCTGACATCTCCACAGACATCTTCTGGAATTTTTATTTTTTTTAATTTTTTTTTTAATTTATTTTTTTCATCATAACAAATTGAAGAGCTATTGCCTGTCAATAATCGGACATATCATCTCAGAACACTTTTAACAGCAGAGCAGCGAGAAATGCAGTGAATGACAGCACCATGATTCTTGGGTTATCATCCCAAAGACCTACAATGCTCCTCAACCAGCACAGCACAGGGGTACTGCATGACAGCACACCTCACTACTCCTTTTCCTCCCTGGATAAGAGTTTTCATTTTCCCCTGGCCTTTAGAGCCATGAACCCCTTTTATGCTTTCCATACACACCCTTACCTCTTCGTGTAAATTCAGGAAACACGAACTCCAAGCTACCAAACCCGCACATGCATTCAGTTATGACACTGAAGCATTATAGATACCTTATTACAGTACTAGAGATCCTTTCTAAGTCTATTTTTCTGTAACCTAAATCAACTATTTAGATCTTTACCGCACATGCACTTCAGCAGACTGCAAAAGCTGAAAAACAGGCAAGCTTAAGAGAAACGACATCCTCCTGAAAAACTGCATCAGGGGAAAAGGGGATTGTGCCTGCGATTCTCTACCTGTATCAGTTACTTTAATAAGCTGTAGCACCTCTCCCAAGAAACAACGTCTCAAGACCGCATCCACCAATTCCTCGGCAGAGGAACAACGCTACGAACCAGACAGAAGCCTGCTGCCTTTCATATCCCGCCTCACGTACGCACACCTGCACCCTTGCTCCCCACACACCCCCCACCACCGGCGCCGA
>NW_010160881.1:0-12777 GCF_000695765.1 Mesitornis unicolor | reverse complement strand
CGAGACACGGTCACGGACACAGAGGGAGCTGGCAGGACGGGGACAGGAAAGTGGACATGAGCGCCTTTGCCCGCAGGCCCGGCGCCGGCTCTGATGCCCCTCAGCAGCGCGGACGCACCCGCTACCGCGCAGCAGGAAGCGAGAGGTACGCAAGCGCCGAGGGGCGGCCGCGCGCAGGCGCCGGGCTGAGTAGAGCCGGGTGAGTGGACGAGCAGCGTCCGCGTACCCCTCCAGCTTTGTAGACGCCTTGGCAGCGGGCGAAGGCGTCCGGGGGAGGTTGAGAGGCGCCGCGGTTGCCGGCGGTGGGCGGTCGCGGAGCTCAGAAGTACGCGCTGTGGGCGTAAAGGCCGGCGCGGGTGGCCCGGGGGAGGGAAGCGGGGGCCCGGGATCCCCGCTGGGTTTCTGTGTGTTCGTCCCTCAGGGCCGTACCCATTCAGCCTCTGGGTGCGGACCTAGCGTGGCAGACCTGAGCGGCGAGATTTTCATGCGGGTTTTGCTTTTCAGGTAACCTGCAGGGAGGTAAAATGCGTGATAAAGCGTGTTGACGGTGTTCACAAGGAAGGGGTCAAAACAGGGCACGCATGCTAAACATGGAGGAGGATGAAGAGGATGACTACATGTCTGATTTATTTATTAAGTAAGTAGTTCTTTTTTCCCCTCTTAGGTGATTGTAAACATTTTAATTAAAAAAGTGCTAATATTTGCTGGAATTAATTCTTAGGCAGGATGTAAGGCCAGGCTTGCCCATGGTGAGGCGGATGAAGGAAGCTATTCAGAAAGAAGAAAAGCAAAAAGAAGCCAATGAGAAGAACAGACAAAAGAGTATAAAAGAAGAAGAAAAAGAGAGACGTGACTTGGTATTGAAAAGTGCATTGGGCAGTGAGAACAAAGGCTTTGCTTTGCTCCAGAAGATGGGCTACAAGAGTGGCCAGGCCCTTGGCAAAAGCGGTAAGCTTGTCACTGTCTGGAAGTCTGTGCCTATATTTGGGTGTACCTATTTGTTTTATAGACTGTAGCTGCCACTTCATGTGTAGACAGAGTCAAGAAACGCCTCTCAGAGAATCCTGATGTTACTGAACAGTGAACGTGTTGCGGCAGAACAAAAGATGAGAGCAAATCTCTTAAAACTGAAATAAAAATGGTATGGACCGTCAAGAGATGTGAGGGAAGCAGCAGTACTTGCTGCTCAGTAAATGCACTTTCATATATGTGTGCCTGCAGGAATTGTATTAAGGATGTTTTGATGGTCTTGCAAAGCTAAGTGTGTTTCAAAAAAAGTCAACCCCTTGCTTTGAATTCAGAGTTGGGATCCTGAAGAAGAAACAGTGCACTCTGGCTTACCCTTATGAAGCCTTAATAGATGAAGTAAAATCACTAAAACAAAGCATCAGTAACTGCTGCACCAGTTCATTGTGTCTCTAGATGATCAGCAAATGAACAGGTCCAGACAGATTCTTCATTTTTGTCAAGTTGTGAGATTCTAGAGCAAAAAATACTATAGAAGGCTGTAACAAAGCAGTCTTCATCACAGGTATTTCACACTTAAAAAGTCAACACCATTTCCTTTCAGTAGCGTAGTGTCCTGGAAAAAGTATATAGCAATCCAGCAGACAAGCCAAAAGAGAAAGGGAGTTTTTTGGGTTATTTGTGATGCACTAAATGTGCATTGATTTGGGATTTTTCAACTTCCAAATCACAAGAAAATGTACATATATAATGGAAAAGGAGCTTGTCTACTTGAATATACTGCACAGATCATAGTTTGAGAAAGACCTAATTTCTCAAACTGATGTATTTTTTTTCCTTCACAGGAGAAGGCATTGTTGAACCTATTCCTCTGAACATAAAAACAGGTTTGTGATACTCCTAATTTACTTAGTTGGGTATCAGAGCTTTTCAGCTGCTTACATTCATCTTTTGAACTTACATAGGCAGAAGTGGGCTTGGTCATGAGGAATTAAAAAAGCGAAAAGCTGAAGAAAAACTGGAAAACTATAGGCAAAAACTCCATATGAAAAAACAAGCAAATGAACAAGCTGCAGATCAGTTCAGGTAAAATAATGTAACTGATATTCCAAGCAGTGTCTAAACAAGAATTCTTTTTATGCTCTAAGTTTGATTATTATTTTAATGTGTTACTATTTTTGAATGTTTTAAATGAGAGATAAGAGTTGAAATACAGAATAATTGTTTCTCAGTTCTAAAGCAAATGCAGATGAACACTGTAATGCTAAAAGCATGTGCTGCTTCATTTATTTTTGTAAATGTTAATAATGCAAACGATGTACATACTAACTCTTCTCAAGTCATCCGCAACTTAAAATCAAGAAACCATGTTACCTTTTTTAATAGAAAATCCATAGAAAATCCTGAGCAATGTTGCTACAATGGCTTTAAAATCAGAGGAAATTTTTTTAGGTTTTATTAGTTTTATTTTCTCCTGGTTTGCTTGTTATACATGGAGAAGTAAAGTCTAGAGAAGGCTGTATCTTTTGCAGGTGTTCAGTGAACCACTTTTTTCATATCTTATGAAAACCTGATGAAGAAACAGAGTTTGGTGCAGAGTGATCAAAACAGCTTTGTCTTGAAGGAATAATTCCCAAGAAATACATGTGTGCTCCCACAGAACCAATCTCAGAAGGACTTCTTAACTTCAACATTGTCCTGGTCTGAGAGAATTAGTAAGCTAGAATCTTAGATTTTCTCTTCTAGAAAAGCTGTCAACTATAATGCATCTCACTATTTGTCTACCAGCTTATTTCAGCTATCTACTTTATCTTAACAGAATAAGATTCAAAAACAAACAAGAAGAACGTAAGATGGAAGGAGACCTCCGAAAAAGCCAGAGGGCCTGCCAGCAATTAGATGCACAAAAAGTGAGACCTGTATTTTTGGGAGGTTGGAAGGAAAGCTTATTGGTTAGAGATACAGGCTACAAACAAAGTAGTGCTTCAGTTCTTGGAAGTTCTCTAAAATTGTGGGATAAGCCGCCTGAAGTCTTGATGTTTGGCAACACTTCAGTCCTCTTATTTTCAAAGTATATGTTTGCACCATTAGGATATTTGAAGGTGTACACCAACCTCACGGCAATTTATGTGAGGACTTGTGTTGATTTGTGTCATCAGACAATCACCTGTTTTTGCTCCTGCATTCTTGTGGTTACTTTTGAGCTGTTTGCATATCTTTCGGTAGCCAAAGTCAGGCTGTCTCAAGTGACAATGCTGTTTGCCTCAAGTGAGGGAGCAGCATCATCACAGAATGGTTGAGGTTGGAAGGGACTCTGGAGGTCATCTTTGTCCAACCCAGCTGCTCAAGTAGGGCCATCTAAAGCAGGTTGTCTAGAACCATGTCCAGACAGTTGACAGTTCTCAATTCTCTCTAAGAATGGGGATGATCACTGAGGGAATCAGCAGGTTCACCATTCAAACAAAAACCAAACTCAAAGTACCTTCCATCTGCAAGGAATGACACTGGTAATAGCAGTGAACTACTATAAATTTTTGCCACTGGAAAACTTCAGGTATTTTCCTTTTTTCTAATAACCTGTTAGAAGTAATACCACCCAAGTTCTACTGAGATTGTTTGATACTCCCTAGTCGGCTTCAGACAAAGTTGGCTGAATTAGCTTAGATAACCTTTGTTGACTCATCTTCCTTTAACTTTACCTGAGGTGGATTAGGAAGCACTGTGTGATCTCTTGAGAAAGTAACTGGGGGCAGCATGTCTTCAGCTGGTAGGGTGTCTATTCACAGCCACGGTGTGAGATGATGTTGTGTAGCCTCACACATACTGGACATAGATGGAATAGAACTTACTGTTAGCATGCATTTGCTTTTTTGAAAAAGTAGATAATCATTCTTGTGAACCAGTATACTTAGTTTCCCCACTATGGCTTCAGTAGTTCTTGGCTGTACTATATAGTAAAGTTTTAAAAACTAACATATCACTTATTATAACTTGTTTTCATCCAGCATATTATAAGAAAACCTACAAAGATAATTTTCATTTAAATTCTTCATTATTTAAGGGTATTGATGTTCCCAAGGAGACTTGGTATTGGCTAGAACCTGAAGAGGAAGACAAAAATGATGAGGAAGACAAGGAAGAAAAATGTACAAGCTCAGACTTAAGTGTAAGCTCTGCGACTAAATTAATGGCTTGATTTGGAATTAAATTTAATATTCCTTTAAGATGTATATATACATACATACATACATATATAGAGGATATATGTATACATGTCATTTTCCAAGCTGTAGTGAATGGCCTCTTTGCAATCTTAGAGCAGTGTTTTTTATAGCAGTTACACAATATAAAACATGAAATCCTTGTTTTATTGCTCATCTTTTTTGAAGCTGAGCTTTGGAAAAAGTAGTCTAGAAATTAAATTCTAAACATTTTTGTGTCTTAGCCAAGATATGCAAGATCACTTATTTGATCAAAGTTACCTGCTTTTGGAGTTTTAGTTTTGGACATCTCATGTCATGTCTTAGGCCAAATTTTAGAATCACTAAATTGAAAATGCTCCACAGATTATCTCAAGATGGACAATGGAAATTTACAGTTTTTTGAGAACTGGATTACACAGCTGTTGTTAGCCTTATGTGTTTGACTGATACCATATACTTGAAATAAGGTAGCTGGGTACTGTTTTTAGCTCTCTCTTCAGTGCAGTTTTCTTAACTATAAAGAAGGAAAAAATTTGGGAAACTTCGTGCCTTACCGAGCTACAGAATTGTGTAGTTTTTC
The DNA here is from genome assembly GCF_000695765.1 of Mesitornis unicolor. Classification (NCBI taxonomy): domain Eukaryota; kingdom Metazoa; phylum Chordata; class Aves; order Mesitornithiformes; family Mesitornithidae; genus Mesitornis; species Mesitornis unicolor. The sequence continues at coordinate 8,028 of NW_010160881.1, read as the reverse complement.
CATAGCAAATGATTACAGAATCTGTTTTAGCAAAGCTAGTATCTTAAACTGGTTTATATCACATCAACCTCAGATCACTGCATATCTGTACATATCTCTAGGTATCAGAAAAGCTACACTTCCTGACTGCCTACTTGAGGGAACAACACTTTTATTGCATTTGGTGTGGAACAACCTATGAAGGTGAGAGTAAACCTGTCTTGTAAATGTTTTACTTTGCTTATGCAGCTGGCCTCAAATAGTATAATATAACCTTTATGTTTCTCTTACTGCAGTCTTTTAAATCTACATTGCAAATTTTCATTCCAGGGTGCTGGGTTTTGCACAAAGCTTTGTACATTTTTATTATAAACCAATTTTTAGGTATTTACATGCACCAAAAAAAAAAAATCACAAAACAACAAAACAAAAAAAACCCACCACCCCAAAAAAACCCCAAACCCCAAAAACCCTAACCATACTGGCATTTATTTGAACTGGTATCTCTATTAATGTTGTTTTGAGAAAACAAAATTCAGATACTAAAACTAGTATCATAAAAAACTGCGAAAGCTTGCAGGTTGTTTATGAAACAGAACACTATCCAGTTTCACTGCACCAAAGAGGGTAGAATTTGTGTTCACTATTTTAAAACAAAGTTTGGAATTAATAACTAGCAAACCTTCTTGATTTCTATTTAATCTGCTTTACGTGGATTCTTCAAATAATTCTAGCAATGTTTCCCTCCCCAAGCTGAAATTACTCACTTTGTTTTTTTGCTTATCCTGTAGATTCTGAAGATTTATCTTCAAACTGCCCTGGAGACAGTGCTGCAGATCATGACTAAAGCACTTCTAAAGGAATGAGTCCTAGAGAAGTACGTGTAGTTCGTAATGGCTTTTAGAAGGTTCAGAGCTGTGCACCACTGAAGAATTCACACCAAAGTATGAATAGAATAGAATATGTTATGTTCACAGGTTAAACTCACATTTTTGAAGCATCTTAAGGATTTTCTGCTTGATGCCCAGTTTAATAGAAATTAAAACTTTGCATTTATAATTGAACTACTGTAATTGAGAGGCAGGTTAAGCCTTCCACAGTCTTTGGTTATGCCCAGCCCAACTGAACAGGATCAGCTGATAATAAAATTCAAGTTTAAGTAAGGGAATAAATACTGGGTAGTTACTCTGTTGTATAATGTGTTAAACAGGTTTTTTTCATCTTTACAGAGATGACTAAACATCAGACTTTTTTATTTTTCCCTACTATCTTAGACCTGGTGGGGAAAAAAAGCTTGTGAAACAGTGCAGTGACGTTATTTGAACCATTACTCTGTTGTATGTAAAGGTGCATATTTTGCATAACTAAATAGTCCCAGGTCTTGTGTGTGTGTGTGTGTGTGTGTGTGTATTATATATCTCTAAAAATACTTTTTAATAGACCTTTTATTTTTAGGGAACAGCAGTTGCTACTGTAAACAGTCACAGAAAAGTTACAGAGACAGTTATAGAAAGGTACTGCTGAAGTACACAAATACTACCAAAAAAAAGTATAAAGAAGTATAAAAAACTACTGGGACAAGCTCAATATTACTTAACAGTAAGAAGGTAATGGCATTGCGGGTGCTCTGTCCAAGAACTCTAAAGGATATTCAGCCAAAGGTTGTCATGTATCAATTTTCATACTATAAGAGTAGTCTTATGAGTGAATTGGAAGAAGAAGGGGAATTAGTGGTATTTTGTCTGTCAGGATATAATTTCTCCTAGATCTTGACCACTGCAAAGAAGTAATAATTAGTCCAGAATAGTGAAATGTTCTTTGTATTTGTGATTCATGATAAGGAAAAAAACCAAACAACTTCAGGCCTTACAAAAGGATGTAAAATTGGATTCTTATTTAGCAACAAATGCAGCAAATTGGCAATAATTTCCATAAATATATAAAAATTACTATGCATTCATTCATACTATTTTTAACCACCCACTTTTAACCCATTTAACACCTCAGAAAAAGCATACAGTATTCTACTACACATACTCATTTTTCTGCTTAAAAACCTCTGCTCATTTGCCTTTATGGAGTTATGTGGGCTCCACAGCAATGAATTTGACAAGACACAGCTCAAAGACAAGCATCTGAATGACCAATGTGCCTGCCGTTTCTCCCAGCTCCCAACCACAACAGGCACAATTGTTCCAGTCCAGGCACAGCTGAACTCTCTGAAGTATATCCCTAACAATTACCAGGCAAACTGCTGTTACCTTTTGTGGGGCCACCAGAGGTATTGTTAAGGGTTAGGCATGCCTCAGTATTACAATAAAAGAATTAAAACTTAGCAGGATGGGAGAGGATGTTGAAGGGCTCTCTCAGCACAGGATTTAAAAGTTACTACTGAGGCAACTCTGGAGAATTTTGCTGTATTAAGAGCACCTTAAGTGTTCCCTTCAGAAAATAAACCCTCGAAACCTAAGGTTTTCAAAAGTTTAGAACAAATCTAAACTAGATGTCCTAGAAGCTGAATGCTTAACATTTAAAATCTCAAAGAATGCTTACTTTAAAAGTATGTATTTTTCATGTTCTAGAGCACTGAATGTGCTAGGTGTCTAACAGGTGTGTAGAGATAAAGTTCATATTAAAGAACTGAAATTCAGTGAAGAATAACACAGATCTATTCCTAGTATCATTTCTACAAAAATTAGTCTTTGCATTAACGGGAGCATTCTAGTAATTATTAAAAAAATCACTGAGCAAATCAGAAAGGTTTGAGTCACATACCACAACAAAGTACTTCTTCCATGGAAAGCAGCAGATAAACTGAACCGACCATAGATGCAACACCTGTTAAGAGCCATGCATACAGGCATTTGCCACAATCGGCACCACAGCAACTTAATCTTCTAGGATATAAGAACCATGTTCCTGCACTTATTGTACATTATAGTTCAGCTTACCAATAACCTGTGTTTCCAGGTAAAAATGGCAAGTGATTGCTTGCAGAAGTATGCTTTCCTGGTCTGCAGTTGATGGGCAAGAATGGTGATGAGATCTTTTTGGCTAACGAGCACCTCAATGGCAGGAAGGCAAAACACCAAGGAAAAGACATCTCCTAAATCTTGCTGTTGCCTCTGACACTTGCTGTTATTTCATCACTTCCAACAGACATCAAACTGGATTCCAACACAGTCTGAAAGCCCTTTAAAAGGGCATTTACTGAGTATGAGCTCTAAATGAGTTGGCTTTAGTGGCAGACTGAAAAAACTCAAGTATTTCAGCTGCAGAGTATCTTCCTGAAGGATCTCTTGAAAGCATCTTTCGGATTATGGGTGCCTGCAGAAAAGAATTAAATGTCAATAAATTATTTTTATGAGTAAATAAACTAATTGAAATAATGTATTAAAATTCCATACCTCTGCTGGAAATTGATAGGTGAAGTGCTTTGGAAGTTTACCTTCTCTAACATCATGCCATACCTGAAATTCATAAAAGCAAACATATTCAGTATGTTTTCATTTACTGTATGTTGCATCTCACAATCCCTATATTTACTGAAGTAATTGGGAAAATAATCTACAAAAAAGGTAAGGATTCAGAAAAAAAGAAACTGTAAACAGTTTGAAAGTTTTTTCCGTTAAGTTGTACTTTGTTTTGTTTTTATGGTCTTTTCATCAACTGATGTCCCTTTCTAAGCTTAAAAGCTTCACACTCTACGATGATGTGTTTGTTTCTGCCGTCCTTTTTATTTCAGAACCATTATCCTTCTTTTCTTAATTTAAAAGTAGTGATTTTATATTTTCTTACTACTTAAAAAAAGGCAAGATTATTAAAATTGCCTATTTCAGATGTTACTATTTGCAAGTCAAGCAGGTATGGTTCAGTATCTCACATATATTTTTATTGCTGCAGAAAATGATACATGTTGTTCAAAGCAACTAACATATAGAGGATTTTTAGTTACATGCTTTCAGAAACTGTTTCTGGGTGATGACTGGTTTGGGTTTTTTTTCAATATGATGTAGCTTTATGGGCAGTCAGAGCAGTCCACATCATTCATTTTGCTGTTAACTAGTGTAATGTGTGCCTGAAGATGACAGGCAGATTCTGGCACCCTTAGCTTTGAATCCTGAATCACTAGCTAGTCTTAGGGATGCAGTAGCCTGGCATAGGGTCCAACCATGTACATACGTCTTACTTTGAACAAAATACTCAGCAGCTGTGTTGCTGTCCTACAAATATATGGGTTTGAGCATAAAAGCTGTTGCACTAATGTGCAATGTACCAGGAAAAAGCAAAAGACACATAAAAGATAGCTAAAAAAAAAAGTAATCATTTCTTTTTTAAGTACTATCTTTGTCAGTTAAAGCTACCTATTCCAAATCACTTTTGGTATCATTTTGGAAAACTGTGTTTTGGCTTGACAGAAACTTTGTTCTCAGCTCCGCTGTACAATGAAGACTAGTGTGTGGCAGAGACAAAATTCTTCCATTCATAATTTTTATTTTCTAAAATTAGAAAAACACTGCTTCTAAATACTGTGACCAAACAGGTTTTATGAGAAACTTGAAATGTTTTTTGCTAGACATTATTCTTCAGCATGCTCAAGTTTTAATGTGAACATCAGTAGAACGTAAGTGAAATAAAACGAGTAATATTTCTTTACTTCAGTTACTACATTTCAAGCAGTGTATGAGGACTTACAGGCCTTACAGAAATGAAGCAAGGGGAAAATGTAAATAGATACAGTACTCTAGATAAACAGATTCCTTCTAGTATGCAATAGCAACAACAAGGCAAAACAATGACAAACTTTTTTTAATTTAAAGATTATATACCTTCATTTTCTCATGACAAGTGAATGCCGAAAGAATTTCAAACCAAATTAATCCCAGTGCAAAAATATCTACTTCATTTCCGTATCTGTCCCCGACCTAAAAAGATTAGAACAAGAAAAATATAGTTGTCAAATCCACCTGGACACCACTTCTTAAAGCAAATTTCTACCCTAAGGCTGCAGGACTGGCCCTACTTGATCTTTTTATTAGTTGTTAACCCTTTCTGCTACAGATCTGTTAAATAGTGACTATTATGTCACATTAAGCACACTGAAATTAAGACTTCCACAGACCTGTACACATACAGCATACCAATATCTCTCTGTCACAATAGAACAAATAGGACACAAGTGCCACAGTCAGCCGAGGTCCTAAGTTCACATTGAAATACACAGGTGCCAGCCTGGTTTTGCAAGAACATTTCTTACGGCATGCAGTGTTAGACCCTGTAGGTTAACACAGCAAAATAAAATCACCACGCTTGTAGAGGGCTTTTTCCAGAACACAGTTATCCTCATATGCAGTCATACCAGGGAACTTTAGGCACGTAGATTAGGTACTGAGATTAGGATTTAGAATATGCAGTCCTGAGTTTATAATGCAAATTAGTTAGAGACTCTCAGACAGCAGGGTAATTACCTGTTCTGGTGCCATATATGATTTTGTTCCTCTGTTCTCAGTCAGAGTCTCATACTCCACAGAAGTCACAAGACCAAAGTCGCCTATTTTTATTTTATCTTCACATGATATGAATATATTCTGAGGCTATGTAAATTAAACAAACAAATCACCATATGACCACGGTTTATCATCAAGCATAATCAGAGACAGAAGGGCTCCCAATAAAATTTGATAATTGTTCACAAAAATTAGCATTAAGAAACTGATGGAGTGAGAAACAGGAAAAAAAAGTTCCATTAAATTTAGTTTTTGTTCTTAAAAATTAAAGTAGTACATGCCACAGTAACTGCAACTTTTTTCCCCCACTAGCTTAGCCATAATTGTATCACACTTCAGTGCTCTTCAAATACATTGTGCATATAACATTGCAAATCCAGAAGTGTTTTTCAGTCTTCAATCCCAGTCCTGGGATTTGATGCACTGGGGCAACGCATTTAGGCTCACATGGGATTCCACTCAAATCATAGTTTCTCCTAGGCACAGCTAGATTATCTGTACTAAGTCAACTGCAGATTTAGGGATTACTACAGGCATCTCACAGTATCACTTTTAAGTTTCCATTGAGCTTCCCATTTTTAATTTGGACAAAGTCATAAGCAACTAAAAATAAGAACTGTATATGCTTGAGTGAAGTTTCCCAAAGAAGATAAAGAAACTATTTCTGAATGTTATTAAAACAAAACCAAATAACCTCATGCTATCTTTTACTCAAAGAAGCTCCAGTGGACTGTAAGGCCAGGAGAGACTTAACATTTAACAGGAAGAGAGACCTTTGTATCAAGAATGCCCAATGCAGTTCTTCTGCTCAAGTTTGAGCACGTACACACACATTTAATACAGTACCTACATGTGGCTACACTATTTGAAGAGTCCATTCATACCAGGCACAAAGGGGATTCATCTCAGCTTGAACCTATCCTGCAGCTTTGATTCTGGGACATAGGTATCTCAGATGGCCAAGCATCTAAGTTGACAGCAGATCAAAGTAGGGAGAAAATTTCCTGAATTCAAATGCAGACACACAAATTAGCAATAGGACTTGGAAGCAGGTTACAGCCAGATGCCATGGATAAGGGACTAGGGCAGCAAATTCATAGGAATAGGGAAAAGTAGGAAATTGAGCTGAGATGAAAATAAAGTAAGACTGAAGAAACAGGAAAATACAAAGCACAGAGTGGGAAGAGCCAAGAATTAATGGATGAGAAGGCACTTATTAGGCCTCTTCTTCCCAGTCATCTAGGGAAAATAACAAGTGTATACTTCTGGTTCATTGCAGTATTGTAGCAATAAGCCTGACAGAAAAGCTCTAGTAGATATGAATGTGTCCATGTGTAAGACAAGATTCTACGAGTAGGCAGTGAACACAATCTAGAACTACACTGAATGCAGAATGCAAAAGATTTCAATCTCTGGCTCAAGAAGTCCATTAACTTTGAGTTACTGGAAGACTTGAGAGGAAGGGAATATGCATCAAGGACAGCATCACTGTGTCATGTCTCAGCTCTAATACTCTCTAGGTGTTTGGAATTAGCCACTATATGAGGAGAACAGCATCCTAGATCAACATTTAATGTGGCCCACCACAGGCGCTTTTAGGAACACCACACTAACGACTTTTTTCACAAAGCGAGTGATTTAAAACTAACCACATTATAGCTGGTATATGAAGCCCTGAAGGCTTGCAACTTTGACCTTTGTAATCTTTATATTGAAATAAAATATTTTATGTTTTTGCACTTGTAAAGACTGAAATTCTATCCTGAAAAGTAGCATTGAAATATTTGTATGCATACATGATATAGGAGTAACTCAAGTATGTTGTTTTCAAACATAACAGGTATTAGGACAGATAAACTCTCTCGACAATATGGCAAGAACAAACTTCCTAGACTGAACATTTCACTTTCTTTCTTTGTTTTATCAAGCAAAGTTAGTATTTCTTTTTCCAATAGGCAGTCTTGTGACCCAGTAACACATAATACACTGAAAATGCCTGCTAACGGATGAGTTCTGATTTTTTGTAACTACTGCATTCTGAGATCTTCCAGTTTACCTTCTCATATTAGGATCAAGTCTAGCCAGTTGCTGGGAAGAAAAAAATCACTAGCAGTATCAGAAGCAGCACACCACTATGGTACATAATAGATTAAACAGACTAGAACAATTTTAACTTTTTCTGAAATTTCAGTAAGTACTAATTTTTTAAAAATTGCTTCTCCTACTTACCTTGAGATCTCGATGAATTAACCTTTCAGAATGAATGTATTTCACTCCTTTCAGTATTTGTAAAAATTTGTTTTGTGCCATCTCATGATATTTTTGGTCTTTTCTATTATTTTCTATCCAGTTTTCCAGTGTCCCTTGTTCACATAATTCCATTTGGATGAAAAGACAAAGAACTTTGTCTGACTTCTGCCAGCTAAAGAAAATTATGTACCATATTGAAATTGGCAAGATACAATTCCTTCCAGGCTATCAATGATTCTCAGGTTCCTCGTCTTTAAAAAACCTTTTTGTTTATTATTATTATTATTATTAT
>NW_010160880.1:0-1536 GCF_000695765.1 Mesitornis unicolor | reverse complement strand
AATAGGCACCCGGCACCGGGAACTGGGCACTGGGCAAAGGGCACCCAGCAACTGGGAACTGGGCACTGGGAAGCGGGCATCGGGAACCCTGCACTGGGAACTGGGCACCGGGAACCGGGCATTGGGAACCCTGCACTGGGAACCGGGCACTGGGCACCAGGGACCCTGCACTGGGAACCGGGAACCGGGCATCCTGCACCAGGAATTGGGCACTAGACAGCAGGGAACTGGGAACCGGGCACCCAGCACTGGGAACAGGGCACTGGGCACCCAGCGTTGGGAATTGGGCACTAGGGAGCGGGCAACTGGGAACCGGGCACCTGGCACTGGGAACCCTGCACTGTGAACTATGAACTGGGCATCCTGCACTGGGAATCGGGCACTGGGCAGTGGGCAACTGGGAGCTGGGAACTAGGCACCCAGCACTGGGGAACGGGCACTGGGAACTGGGCATCCTGCACTTGGAATTGAGCACTGGGCAGCGGGCAACTGGGAACTGGGAATCGGGCACACAGCACTGGGCACCCTGCACTCGGAACTGGGCAATGGGCAACCAGGCAGTGGGCACCCGGGAACTGGGCACCCAGCATCGGGAGCCCTGTACCAGGCACCCTGCACTGGGTACCAGAACTGGGAACCAGGAGCCGGGCATCCGGCACCAGGAGCCCTGCACTGGGAACTGGGCAGTGGGAAATGGGCGACTGGGAAGCAGGCACCCAGCAGCTGGGCATCCGGCACCGGAAACTGGGCAACCAGAGCTGGCACTGGCCATCCCAGTCTGGTCACTGGGAGCCCTGCACCTGTTACTGGGAGACAGCTCCTGCATACTGCATCCTGGGTGCCAGATATCCACGGGTTTGATGGGCACTGGGTGGCCTGGACCAGCAACTGGGTAGTGCCCAAGCACGTGGTTAGTCCAGACGGGGAACCAGTTGCTGCCATTACCTGGTGTGGCTATGGCATGGCTGGGTAGGACTGGGCACCCAGTATGGCACAGGCAGACAGGACTGCATATCCAGTATGGCATGGCTGGGTGGGACTGGGTGCCCAGTATAACACAGCTTGACAGCACTGGTTGCCCAGTATAGCACTGCTGGATGGCACTGCTCTCCCAGTATGGCACTGCTGGCCAGGACACCATCACCATTCTCCCAGTGAACACCAGTTGCCCCACAGCTCAGCCCAGTGCCACCAACTGGGACCGGGATGCACACCTAGCACAGCCAGTGAGGTTGTGGGCTGTGGGGACGTGGCTGGATGGGGACTGGGGTGTCCCTGGGCTGTTCCCAGGGTATCCCTGGGTGTCCCCAGGGTTTCCCTGGGTGTCCCTGGGTGTCCCCAGGGTGTCCCTGGGCAGCAGGGCCTGGCCCTGGTCACATCCCAGCCAGGACAGGGCTGTCCCAAACAGCACCTGCTGACAGTGGCAGGGGACGGGGACCTGGGAGCCATGGCCACACCAATCCTGGGCTGGATCCGTCCCTTGGGTCTAATTATACCCGGTTTAATTGTTCTGGGTGTGACAGCACTGGATGTGGC